>NW_023493812.1:0-134875 GCF_013265735.2 Oncorhynchus mykiss
TCGCGTGTGAGGCGAACGTGATAACCACTACACTACGGAAACCGAATGATTGGAAAACTAAGGGTGTGACTGACTTTGGCTGGGTGGGACATTTATCGCTCTCAGAACCTAATGATATCAGAAATTACTTAGTCAATTAATTAAACAATAAGGCTTGAGAAGCCGGGAATTATTGTGTGCAGCGGCTCTTGGAAGAGGCTTGGTGGTTCAAAACTTCTTCCATTTAAGAGTGATGGAAGCCACTGTGTTCTTGGGTACCTTCAATGCTGCAGAAATGACCAATCATTTGAATTTACCACAGGTGGACTCCAATCAAGTTGAAGAAACATCTCAAGGATGATCAATGGAAACAGGATGGACCTGAGCTCAATTTCCAGCCTCATAGCAAAGGGTCTGAAAACGTACGTAAATAAGGTATTTTTAAAATATTTAATGGGTATTATGGCTCTTTCTGTGGTACTAAATTTGGAATATTATGTGTGGTAGACATGAGAAGCCTGGAATTATCGTGTGCCGCCGGAACTTGGAAGAGGCTTGGTGGTTCCAAACTTCTTCTATTTAAGAGTGATGGAAGCCACTCTGTTCTTGGGTACCTTCAATGCTGCAGAAATGACCAATCATTTGAATTTACCACAGGTGGACTCCAATCAAGTTGAAGAAACATCTCAAGGATGATCAATGGAAACAGGATGGACCTGAGCTCAATTTCCAACCTCATAGCAAAGGGTCTGAAAATGTATGTAAATAAGGTATTTTTAAAATATTTTTTCATTAATAAAAACTATATGTTATCGCTTTGTCATTATGTGGGATTGTGTGTAGATAGATTTTATTTTATTTAATCAATTTTAGTATAAGGCTGTAACGTAACAAAATGTGGAAAAAAGTAAGGGGTCTGAAAACTTTCCGAATGCACTGTACCTTTGCAGGCTAGCTTCTTTTCCTTTGCTAGCCAGCCAACTAAATCTATCACACAATCACATCAAGCAGCTGAAATGACAGAAAACAATCTACATTTTTGTTTGTTTTACCTTGGATTATATTGCCATTTCTTTGGATATATCCATTACAATGACCCTGATAAATGAATTTGCCTGGCTCAGAGAAGCTGTCAGTCTGGTCACATTCATACAGATCGCATGGTGGAGGTCCCCAAAAAAACGGCAACATTGATCCACAGGTCGGAGAGGTAGACAGCAAGGTTTAGACAAACCTCAACTGTTTCAAACCAAATGCTAGCCTCTGGGCATTGGGAAATATTGAATATTACAAAATGTTTCCGCCCGGTTTCGAACCTGGGATAACCACTACACTACGGAAACCGAATGATTGGAAAACTAAGGGTGTGACTGACTTTCGCGTGTGAGGCGAACGTGATAATCAATACACTACTGAAACTAAAGCCTGAATAGCAAATACTGAGAAGTGCGAAGGACCAATTTGTTAAAATGTGTTTCCGCCCGGTCTCGAACCGGGGACCTTTCGCGTGTTAGGCGAACGTGATAACCACTACACTACGGAAACCCATTGAGTGGAGTACTAAGGGTGTGGCTGACTTTGGCTGGGTGGGACATTTATCGCTCTCAGAACCTAATGATATCAGAAATTACTTAGTCAATTAATTAAACAATAAGGCTTGAGAAGCCGGGAATTATTGTGTGCAGCGGCTCTTGGAAGAGGCTTGGTGGTTCAAAACTTCTTCCATTTAAGAGTGATGGAAGCCACTGTGTTCTTGGGTACCTTCAATGCTGCAGAAATGACCAATCATTTGAATTTACCACAGGTGGACTCCAATCAAGTTGAAGAAACATCTCAAGGATGATCAATGGAAACAGGATGGACCTGAGCTCAATTTCCAGCCTCATAGCAAAGGGTCTGAAAACGTACGTAAATAAGGTATTTTTAAAATATTTAATGGGTATTATGGCTCTTTCTGTGGTACTCAATTTGGGATATTATGTGAGGTAGACATGAGAAGCCGGGAATTATCGTGTGCAGCCGGAACTTGGAAGAGGCTTGGTGGTTCCAAACTTCTTCTATTTAAGAGTGATGGAAGCCACTGTGTTCTTGGGTACCTTCAATGCTGCAGAAATGACCAATCATTTGAATTTACCACAGGTGGACCCCAATCAAGTTGAAGAAACATCTCAAGGATGATCAATGGAAACAGGATGGACCTGAGCTCAATTTCCAGCCTCATAGCAAAGGGTCTGAAAATGTATGTAAATAAGGTATTTTTAAAATATTTTTTTCATTAATAAAAACTATATGTTATCGCTTTGTCATTATGTGGTATTGTGTGTAGATAGATTTTATTTTATTTCATCCATTTTAGTATAAGGCTGTAACGTAACAAAATGTGGAAAAAAGTAAGGGGTCTGAAAACTTTCCGAATGCACTGTACCTATGCAGGCTAGCTTCTTTTCCTTTGCTAGCCAGCCAACTAAATCTATCACACAATCACATCAAGCAGCTGAAATGACAGAAAACAATCTACATTTTTGTTTGTTTTACCTTGGATTATATTGCCATTTCTTTGGATATATCCATTACAATGACCCTGATAAATGAATTTGCCTTGCTCAGAGAAGCTGTCAGTCTGGTCACATTCATACAGATCGCATGGTGGAGGTCCCCAAAAAAAACGGCAACATTGATCCACAGGTCGGAGAGGTAGACAGCAAGGTTTAGACAAACCTCAACTGTTTCAAACCAAATGCTAGCCTCTGGGCATTGGGAAATATTGAATATTACAAAATGTTTCCGCCCGGTTTCGAACAGGGGACCTTTCGCGTGCGAAGCGAACGTGACAACCACTACACTACTGAAACTAAAGTCTGAATAGCAAATACTGAGAAGTGCGAAGGACCAATTTGTAAAAATGTTTTTCCGCCCGGTCTCGAACCGGGGACCTTTCGCGTGTTAGGCGAACGTGATAACCACTACACTACGGAAACCCAATGAGTTGAATACTAAGGGTGTGGCTGACTTTGGCTGGGTGGGACATTTATCGCTCTCAGAACCTAATGATATCAGAAATTACTTAGTCAATTAATTAAACAATAAGGCTTGAGAAGCCGGGAATTATTGTGTGCAGCGGCTCTTGGAAGAGGCTTGGTGGTTCAAAACTTCTTCCATTTAAGAGTGATGGAAGCCACTGTGTTCTTGGGTACCTTCAATGCTGCAGAAATGACCAATCATTTGAATTTACCACAGGTGGACTCCAATCAAGTTGAAGAAACATCTCAAGGATGATCAATGGAAACAGGATGGACCTGAGCTCAATTTCCAGCCTCATAGCAAAGGGTCTGAAAACGTACGTAAATAAGGTATTTTTAAAATATTTAATGGGTATTATGGCTCTTTCTGTGGTACTAAATTTGGAATATTATGTGTGGTAGACATGAGAAGCCTGGAATTATCGTGTGCCGCCGGAACTTGGAAGAGGCTTGGTGGTTCCAAACTTCTTCTATTTAAGAGTGATGGAAGCCACTGTGTTCTTGGGTACCTTCAATGCTGCAGAAATGACCAATCATTTGAATTTACCACAGGTGGACTCCAATCAAGTTGAAGAAACATCTCAAGGATGATCAATGGAAACAGGATGGACCTGAGCTCATTTTCCAACCTCATAGCAAAGGGTCTGAAAATGTATGTAAATAAGGTATTTTTAAAATATTTTTTCATTAATAAAAACTATATGTTATCGCTTTGTCATTATGTGGGATTGTGTGTAGATAGATTTTATTTTATTTAATCAATTTTAGTATAAGGCTGTAACGTAACAAAATGTGGAAAAAAGTAAGGGGTCTGAAAACTTTCCGAATGCACTGTACCTTTGCAGACTAGCTTCTTTTCCTTTGCTAGCCAGCCAACTAAATCTATCACACAATCACATCAAGCAGCTGAAATGACAGAAAACAATCTACATTTTTGTTTGTTTTACCTTGGATTATATTGCCATTTCTTTGGATATATCCATTACAATGACCCTGATAAATGAATTTGCCTGGCTCAGAGAAGCTGTCAGTCTGGTCACATTCATACAGATCGCATGGTGGAGGTCCCCAAAAAAACGGCAACATTGATCCACAGGTCGGAGAGGTAGACAGCAAGGTTTAGACAAACCTCAACTGTTTCAAACCAAATGCTAGCCTCTGGGCATTGGGAAATATTGAATATTACAAAATGTTTCCGCCCGGTTTCGAACCTGGGATAACCACTACACTACGGAAACCGAATGATTGGAAAACTAAGGGTGTGACTGACTTTCGCGTGTGAGGCGAACGTGATAATCAATACACTACTGAAACTAAAGCCTGAATAGCAAATACGCGAAGGTGCGAAGGACCAATTTGTTAAAATGTGTTTCCGCCCGGTCTCGAACCGGGGACCTTTCGCGTGTTAGGCGAACGTGATAACCACTACACTACGGAAACCCATTGAGTGGAGTACTAAGGGTGTGGCTGACTTTGGCTGGGTGGGACATTTATCGCTCTCAGAACCTAATGAAATCAGAAATTACTTAGTCAATTAATTAAACAATAAGGCTTGAGAAGCCGGGAATCATTGTGTGCAGCGGCTCTTGGAAGAGGCTTGGTGGTTCAAAACTTCTTCCATTTAAGAGTGATGGAAGCCACTGTGTTCTTGGGTGCCTTCAATGCTGCAGAAATGACTAATCATTTGAATTTACCACAGGTGGACTCCAATCAAGTTGAAGAAACATCTCAAGGATGATCAATGGAAACAGGATGGACCTGAGCTCAATTTCCAGCCTCATAGCAAAGGGTCTGAAAACGTACGTAAATAAGGTATTTTTAAAATATTTAATGGGTATTATGGCTCTTTCTGTGGTACTAAATTTGGAATATTATGTGTGGTAGACATGAGAAGCCTGGAATTATCGTGTGCCGCCGGAACTTGGAAGAGGCTTGGTGGTTCCAAACTTCTTCTATTTAAGAGTGATGGAAGCCACTCTGTTCTTGGGTACCTTCAATGCTGCAGAAATGACCAATCATTTGAATTTACCACAGGTGGACTCCAATCAAGTTGAAGAAACATCTCAAGGATGATCAATGGAAACAGGATGGACCTGAGCTCATTTTCCAACCTCATAGCAAAGGGTCTGAAAATGTATGTAAATAAGGTATTTTTAAAATATTTTTTCATTAATAAAAACTATATGTTATCGCTTTGTCATTATGTGGGATTGTGTGTAGATAGATTTTATTTTATTTAATCAATTTTAGTATAAGGCTGTAACGTAACAAAATGTGGAAAAAAGTAAGGGGTCTGAAAACTTTCCGAATGCACTGTACCTTTGCAGACTAGCTTCTTTTCCTTTGCTAGCCAGCCAACTAAATCTATCACACAATCACATCAAGCAGCTGAAATGACAGAAAACAATCTACATTTTTGTTTGTTTTACCTTGGATTATATTGCCATTTCTTTGGATATATCCATTACAATGACCCTGATAAATGAATTTGCCTGGCTCAGAGAAGCTGTCAGTCTGGTCACATTCATACAGATCGCATGGTGGAGGTCCCCAAAAAAACGGCAACATTGATCCACAGGTCGGAGAGGTAGACAGCAAGGTTTAGACAAACCTCAACTGTTTCAAACCAAATGCTAGCCTCTGGGCATTGGGAAATATTGAATATTACAAAATGTTTCCGCCCGGTTTCGAACCTGGGATAACCACTACACTACGGAAACCGAATGATTGGAAAACTAAGGGTGTGACTGACTTTCGCGTGTGAGGCGAACGTGATAATCAATACACTACTGAAACTAAAGCCTGAATAGCAAATACGCGAAGGTGCGAAGGACCAATTTGTTAAAATGTGTTTCCGCCCGGTCTCGAACCGGGGACCTTTCGCGTGTTAGGCGAACGTGATAACCACTACACTACGGAAACCCATTGAGTGGACTACTAAGGGTGTGGCTGACTTTGGCTGGGTGGGACATTTATCGCTCTCAGAACCTAATGAAATCAGAAATTACTTAGTCAATTAATTAAACAATAAGGCTTGAGAAGCCGGGAATCATTGTGTGCAGCGGCTCTTGGAAGAGGCTTGGTGGTTCAAAACTTCTTCCATTTAAGAGTGATGGAAGCCACTGTGTTCTTGGGTACCTTCAATGCTGCAGAAATGACCAATCATTTGAATTTACCACAGGTGGACTCCAATCAAGTTGAAGAAACATCTCAAGGATGATCAATGGAAACAGGATGGACCTGAGCTCAATTTCCAGCCACATAGCAAAGGGTCTGAAAACGTACGTAAATAAGGTATTTTTAAAATATTTAATGGGTATTATGGCTCTTTCTGTGGTACTCAATTTGGGATATTATGTGAGGTAGACATGAGAAGCCGGGAATTATCGTGTGCAGCCGGAACTTGGAAGAGGCTTGGTGGTTCCAAACTTCTTCTATTTAAGAGTGATGGAAGCCACTGTGTTCTTGGGTACCTTCAATGCTGCAGAAATGACCAATCATTTGAATTTACCACAGGTGGACTCCAATCAAGTTGAAGAAACATCTCAAGGATGATCAATGGAAACAGGATGGACCTGAGCTCAATTTCCAGCCTCATAGCAAAGGGTCTGAAAATGTATGTAAATAAGGTATTTTTAAAATATTTTTTTCATTAATAAAAACTATATGTTATCGCTTTGTCATTATGTGGTATTGTGTGTAGATAGATTTTATTTTATTTCATCCATTTTAGTATAAGGCTGTAACGTAACAAAATGTGGAAAAAAGTAAGGGGTCTGAAAACTTTCCGAATGCACTGTACCTATGCAGGCTAGCTTCTTTTCCTTTGCTAGCCAGCCAACTAAATCTATCACACAATCACATCAAGCAGCTGAAATGACAGAAAACGATCTACATTTTTGTTTGTTTTACCTTGGATTATATTGCCATTTCTTTGGATATATCCATTACAATGACCCTGATAAATGAATTTGCCTGGCTCAGAGAAGCTGTCAGTCTGGTCACATTCATACAGATCGCATGGTGGAGGTCCCCAAAAAAACGACAACATTGATCCACAGGTCGGAGAGGCAGACAGCAAGGTTTAGACAAACCTCAACTGTTTCAAACCAAATGCTAGCCTCTGGGGATTGGGAAATATTGAATATTACAAAATGTTTCCGCCCGGTTTCGAACCTGGGACCTTTCGCGTGTGAGGCGAACGTGATAACCACTACACTACGGAAACCGAATGATTGGAAAACTAAGGGTGTGACTGACTTTCGCGTGTGAGGCGAACGTGATAACCAATACACTACTGAAACTAAAGTCTGAATAGCAAATACTGAGAAGTGCGAATGACCAATTTGTTAAAATGTGTTTCCGCCCGGTCTCGAACCGGGGACCTTTCGCGTGTTAGGCGAACGTGATAACCACTACACTACGGAAACCCATTGAGTGGAGTACTAAGGGTGTGGCTGACTTTGGCTGGGTGGGACATTTATCGCTCTCAGAACCTAATGAAATCAGAAATTACTTAGTCAATTAATTAAACAATAAGGCTTGAGAAGCCGGGAATTATTGTGTGCAGCGGCTCTTGGAAGAGGCTTGGTGGTTCAAAACTTATTCCATTTAAGAGTGATGGAAGCCACTGTGTTCTTGGGTACCTTCAATGCTGCAGAAATGACCAATCATTTGAATTTACCACAGGTGGACTCCAATCAAGTTGAAGAAACATCTCAAGGATGATCAATGGAAACAGGATGGACCTGAGCTCAATTTCCAGCCTCATAGCAAAGGGTCTGAAAACGTACGTAAATAAGGTATTTTTAAAATATTTAATGGGTATTATGGCTCTTTCTGTGGAACTCAATTTGGGATATTATGTGAGGTAGACATGAGAAGCCGGGAATTATCGTGTGCAGCCGGAACTTGGAAGAGGCTTGGTGGTTCCAAACTTCTTCTATTTAAGAGTGATGGAAGCCACTGTGTTCTTGGGTACCTTCAATGCTGCAGAAATGACCAATCATTTGAATTTACCACAGGTGGACTCCAATCAAGTTGAAGAAACATCTCAAGGATGATCAATGGAAACAGGATGGACCTGAGCTCAATTTCCAGCCTCATAGCAAAGGGTCTGAAAATGTATGTAAATAAGGTATTTTTAAAATATTTTTTTCATTAATAAAAACTATATGCTATCGCTTTGTCATTATGTGGTATTGTGTGTGGATAGATTTTATTTTATTTCATCCATTTTAGTATAAGGCTGTAACGTAACAAAATGTGGAAAAAAGTAAGGGGTCTGAAAACTTTCTGAATGCACTGTACCTATGCAGGCTAGCTTCTTTTCCTTTGCTAGCCAGCCAACTAAATCTATCACACAATCACATCAAGCAGCTGAAATGACAGAAAACGATCTACATTTTTGTTTGTTTTACCTTGGATTATATTGCCATTTCTTTGGATATATCCATTACAATGACCCTGATAAATGAATTTGCCTGGCTCAGAGAAGCTGTCAGTCTGGTCACATTCATACAGATCACATGGTGGAGGTCCCCAAAAAAACGGCAACATTGATCCACAGGTCGGAGAGGTAGACAGCAAGGTTTAGACAAACCTCAACAGTTTCAAACCAAATGCTAGCCTTTTGGCATTGGGAAATATTGAATATTACAAAATGTTTCCGCCCGGATTCGAACCGGGGACCTTTCGCGTGTGAGGCAAACGTGATAACCACTACACTACGGAAACCGAACTTTTGGAAAACTAAGGGTGTGACTGACTTTCGCGTGTGAGGCGAACGTGATAACCAATACACTACTGAAACTAAAGTCTGAATAGCAAATACTGAGAAGTGCGAAGGACCAATTTGTTAAAATGTGTTTCCGCCCGGTCTCGAACCGGGGATCTTTCGCGTGTTAGGCGAACGTGATAACCACTACACTACGGAAACCCAATGAGTGGAGTACTAAGGGTGTGGCTGACTTTGGCTGGGTGGGACATTTATCGCTCTCAGAACCTAATGAAATCAGAAATTGCTTAGTCAATTAATTAAACAGTAAGGCTTGAGAAGCCGGGAATTATTGTGTGCAGCGGCTCTTGGAAGAGGCTTGGTGGTTCAAAACTTCTTCCATTTAAGAGTGATGGAAGCCACTGTGTTCTTGGGTACCTTCATTGCTGCAGAAATGACCAATCATTTGAATTTACCACAGGTGGACTCCAATCAAGTTGAAGAAACATCTCAAGGATGATCAATGGAAACAGGATGGACCTGAGCTCAATTTCCAGCCTCATAGCAAAGGGTCTGAAAACGTACGTAAATAAGGTATTTTTAAAATATTTAATGGGTATTATGGCTCTTTCTGTGGTACTCAATTTGGGATATTATGTGAGGTAGACATGAGAAGCCGGGAATTATCGTGTGCAGCCGGAACTTGGAAGAGGCTTGGTGGTTCCAAACTTCTTCTATTTAAGAGTGATGGAAGCCACTCTGTTCTTGGGTACCTTCAATGCTGCAGAAATGACCAATCATTTGAATTTACCACAGGTGGACTCCAATCAAGTTGAAGAAACATCTCAAGGATGATCAATGGAAACAGGATGGACCTGAGCTCAATTTCCAACCTCATAGCAAAGGGTCTGAAAATGTATGTAAATAAGGTATTTTTAAAATATTTTTTCATTAATAAAAACTATATGTTATCGCTTTGTCATTATGTGGGATTGTGTGTAGATAGATGTTATTTTATTTTATCCATTTTAGTATAAGGCTGTAACGTAACAAAATGTGGAAAAAAGTAAGGGGTCTGAAAACTTTCCGAATGCACTGTACCTATGCAGGCTAGCTTCTTTTCCTTTGCTAGCCAGCCAACTAAATCTATCACACAATCACATCAAGCAGCTGAAATGACAGAAAACAATCTACATTTTTGTTTGTTTTACCTTGGATTATATTGCCATTTCTTTGGATATATCCATTACAATGACCCTGATAAACGAATTTGCCTGGCTCAGAGAAGCTGTCAGTCTGGTCACATTCATACAGATCGCATGGTGGAGGTCCCCCAAAAAACGGCAACATTGATCCACAGGTCGGAGAGGTAGACAGCAAGGTTTAGACAAACCTCAACTGTTTCAAACCAAATGCTAGCCTCTGGGCATTGGGAAATACTGAATATTACCAAATGTTTCCGCCCGGTTTCGAACCGGGGACCTTTCGCGTGTGAGGCAAACGTGATAACCACTACACTACTGAAACTAAAGTCTGAATAGCAAATACTGAGAAGTGCGAAGGACCAATTTGTAAAAATGTGTTTCCGCCCAGTCTCGAACCGGGGACCTTTCGCGTGTTAGGCAAACGTGATAACCACTACACTACGGAAACCCAATGAGTTGAATACTAAGGGTGTGGCTGACTTTGGCTGGGTGGGACATTTATCGCTCTCAGAACCTAATGATATCAGAAATTACTTAGTCAATTAATTAAACAATAAGGCTTGAGAAGCCGGGAATTATTGTGTGCAGCGGCTCTTGGAAGAGGCTTGGTGGTTCAAAACTTCTTCCATTTAAGAGTGATGGAAGCCACTGTGTTCTTGGGTACCTTCAATGCTGCAGAAATGACCAATCATTTGAATTTACCACAGGTGGACTCCAATCAAGTTGAAGAAACATCTCAAGGATGATCAATGGAAACAGGATGGACCTGAGCTCAATTTCCAGCCTCATAGCAAAGGGTCTGAAAACGTACGTAAATAAGGTATTTTTAAAATATTTAATGGGTATTATGGCTCTTTCTGTGGTACTAAATTTGGAATATTATGTGTGGTAGACATGAGAAGCCTGGAATTATCGTGTGCCGCCGGAACTTGGAAGAGGCTTGGTGGTTCCAAACTTCTTCTATTTAAGAGTGATGGAAGCCACTCTGTTCTTGGGTACCTTCAATGCTGCAGAAATGACCAATCATTTGAATTTACCACAGGTGGACTCCAATCAAGTTGAAGAAACATCTCAAGGATGATCAATGGAAACAGGATGGACCTGAGCTCAATTTCCAGCCTCATAGCAAAGGGTCTGAAAATGTATGTAAATAAGGTATTTTTAAAATATTTTTTTCATTAATAAAAACTATATGTTATCGCTTTGTCATTATGTGGTATTGTGTGTAGATAGATTTTATTTTATTTCATCCATTTTAGTATAAGGCTGTAACGTAACAAAATGTGGAAAAAAGTAAGGGGTCTGAAAACTTTCCGAATGCACTGTACCTATGCAGGCTAGCTTCTTTTCCTTTGCTAGCCAGCCAACTAAATCTATCACACAATCACATCAAGCAGCTGAAATGACAGAAAACGATCTACATTTTTGTTTGTTTTACCTTGGATTATATTGCCATTTCTTTGGATATATCCATTACAATGACCCTGATAAATGAATTTGCCTGGCTCAGAGAAGCTGTCAGTCTGGTCACATTCATACAGATCGCATGGTGGAGGTCCCCAAAAAAACGACAACATTGATCCACAGGTCGGAGAGGCAGACAGCAAGGTTTAGACAAACCTCAACTGTTTCAAACCAAATGCTAGCCTCTGGGGATTGGGAAATATTGAATATTACAAAATGTTTCCGCCCGGTTTCGAACCTGGGACCTTTCGCGTGTGAGGCGAACGTGATAACCACTACACTACGGAAACCGAATGATTGGAAAACTAAGGGTGTGACTGACTTTCGCGTGTGAGGCGAACGTGATAACCAATACACTACTGAAACTAAAGTCTGAATAGCAAATACTGAGAAGTGCGAATGACCAATTTGTTAAAATGTGTTTCCGCCCGGTCTCGAACCGGGGACCTTTCGCGTGTTAGGCGAACGTGATAACCACTACACTACGGAAACCCATTGAGTGGAGTACTAAGGGTGTGGCTGACTTTGGCTGGGTGGGACATTTATCGCTCTCAGAACCTAATGAAATCAGAAATTACTTAGTCAATTAATTAAACAATAAGGCTTGAGAAGCCGGGAATTATTGTGTGCAGCGGCTCTTGGAAGAGGCTTGGTGGTTCAAAACTTATTCCATTTAAGAGTGATGGAAGCCACTGTGTTCTTGGGTACCTTCAATGCTGCAGAAATGACCAATCATTTGAATTTACCACAGGTGGACTCCAATCAAGTTGAAGAAACATCTCAAGGATGATCAATGGAAACAGGATGGACCTGAGCTCAATTTCCAGCCTCATAGCAAAGGGTCTGAAAACGTACGTAAATAAGGTATTTTTAAAATATTTAATGGGTATTATGGCTCTTTCTGTGGAACTCAATTTGGGATATTATGTGAGGTAGACATGAGAAGCCGGGAATTATCGTGTGCAGCCGGAACTTGGAAGAGGCTTGGTGGTTCCAAACTTCTTCTATTTAAGAGTGATGGAAGCCACTGTGTTCTTGGGTACCTTCAATGCTGCAGAAATGACCAATCATTTGAATTTACCACAGGTGGACTCCAATCAAGTTGAAGAAACATCTCAAGGATGATCAATGGAAACAGGATGGACCTGAGCTCAATTTCCAGCCTCATAGCAAAGGGTCTGAAAATGTATGTAAATAAGGTATTTTTAAAATATTTTTTTCATTAATAAAAACTATATGCTATCGCTTTGTCATTATGTGGTATTGTGTGTGGATAGATTTTATTTTATTTCATCCATTTTAGTATAAGGCTGTAACGTAACAAAATGTGGAAAAAAGTAAGGGGTCTGAAAACTTTCTGAATGCACTGTACCTATGCAGGCTAGCTTCTTTTCCTTTGCTAGCCAGCCAACTAAATCTATCACACAATCACATCAAGCAGCTGAAATGACAGAAAACGATCTACATTTTTGTTTGTTTTACCTTGGATTATATTGCCATTTCTTTGGATATATCCATTACAATGACCCTGATAAATGAATTTGCCTGGCTCAGAGAAGCTGTCAGTCTGGTCACATTCATACAGATCACATGGTGGAGGTCCCCAAAAAAACGGCAACATTGATCCACAGGTCGGAGAGGTAGACAGCAAGGTTTAGACAAACCTCAACAGTTTCAAACCAAATGCTAGCCTTTTGGCATTGGGAAATATTGAATATTACAAAATGTTTCCGCCCGGATTCGAACCGGGGACCTTTCGCGTGTGAGGCAAACGTGATAACCACTACACTACGGAAACCGAACTTTTGGAAAACTAAGGGTGTGACTGACTTTCGCGTGTGAGGCGAACGTGATAACCAATACACTACTGAAACTAAAGTCTGAATAGCAAATACTGAGAAGTGCGAAGGACCAATTTGTTAAAATGTGTTTCCGCCCGGTCTCGAACCGGGGATCTTTCGCGTGTTAGGCGAACGTGATAACCACTACACTACGGAAACCCAATGAGTGGAGTACTAAGGGTGTGGCTGACTTTGGCTGGGTGGGACATTTATCGCTCTCAGAACCTAATGAAATCAGAAATTGCTTAGTCAATTAATTAAACAGTAAGGCTTGAGAAGCCGGGAATTATTGTGTGCAGCGGCTCTTGGAAGAGGCTTGGTGGTTCAAAACTTCTTCCATTTAAGAGTGATGGAAGCCACTGTGTTCTTGGGTACCTTCATTGCTGCAGAAATGACCAATCATTTGAATTTACCACAGGTGGACTCCAATCAAGTTGAAGAAACATCTCAAGGATGATCAATGGAAACAGGATGGACCTGAGCTCAATTTCCAGCCTCATAGCAAAGGGTCTGAAAACGTACGTAAATAAGGTATTTTTAAAATATTTAATGGGTATTATGGCTCTTTCTGTGGTACTCAATTTGGGATATTATGTGAGGTAGACATGAGAAGCCGGGAATTATCGTGTGCAGCCGGAACTTGGAAGAGGCTTGGTGGTTCCAAACTTCTTCTATTTAAGAGTGATGGAAGCCACTCTGTTCTTGGGTACCTTCAATGCTGCAGAAATGACCAATCATTTGAATTTACCACAGGTGGACTCCAATCAAGTTGAAGAAACATCTCAAGGATGATCAATGGAAACAGGATGGACCTGAGCTCAATTTCCAACCTCATAGCAAAGGGTCTGAAAATGTATGTAAATAAGGTATTTTTAAAATATTTTTTCATTAATAAAAACTATATGTTATCGCTTTGTCATTATGTGGGATTGTGTGTAGATAGATGTTATTTTATTTTATCCATTTTAGTATAAGGCTGTAACGTAACAAAATGTGGAAAAAAGTAAGGGGTCTGAAAACTTTCCGAATGCACTGTACCTATGCAGGCTAGCTTCTTTTCCTTTGCTAGCCAGCCAACTAAATCTATCACACAATCACATCAAGCAGCTGAAATGACAGAAAACAATCTACATTTTTGTTTGTTTTACCTTGGATTATATTGCCATTTCTTTGGATATATCCATTACAATGACCCTGATAAACGAATTTGCCTGGCTCAGAGAAGCTGTCAGTCTGGTCACATTCATACAGATCGCATGGTGGAGGTCCCCCAAAAAACGGCAACATTGATCCACAGGTCGGAGAGGTAGACAGCAAGGTTTAGACAAACCTCAACTGTTTCAAACCAAATGCTAGCCTCTGGGCATTGGGAAATACTGAATATTACCAAATGTTTCCGCCCGGTTTCGAACCGGGGACCTTTCGCGTGTGAGGCAAACGTGATAACCACTACACTACTGAAACTAAAGTCTGAATAGCAAATACTGAGAAGTGCGAAGGACCAATTTGTAAAAATGTGTTTCCGCCCAGTCTCGAACCGGGGACCTTTCGCGTGTTAGGCAAACGTGATAACCACTACACTACGGAAACCCAATGAGTTGAATACTAAGGGTGTGGCTGACTTTGGCTGGGTGGGACATTTATCGCTCTCAGAACCTAATGATATCAGAAATTACTTAGTCAATTAATTAAACAATAAGGCTTGAGAAGCCGGGAATTATTGTGTGCAGCGGCTCTTGGAAGAGGCTTGGTGGTTCAAAACTTCTTCCATTTAAGAGTGATGGAAGCCACTGTGTTCTTGGGTACCTTCAATGCTGCAGAAATGACCAATCATTTGAATTTACCACAGGTGGACTCCAATCAAGTTGAAGAAACATCTCAAGGATGATCAATGGAAACAGGATGGACCTGAGCTCAATTTCCAGCCTCATAGCAAAGGGTCTGAAAACGTACGTAAATAAGGTATTTTTAAAATATTTAATGGGTATTATGGCTCTTTCTGTGGTACTAAATTTGGAATATTATGTGTGGTAGACATGAGAAGCCTGGAATTATCGTGTGCCGCCGGAACTTGGAAGAGGCTTGGTGGTTCCAAACTTCTTCTATTTAAGAGTGATGGAAGCCACTCTGTTCTTGGGTACCTTCAATGCTGCAGAAATGACCAATCATTTGAATTTACCACAGGTGGACTCCAATCAAGTTGAAGAAACATCTCAAGGATGATCAATGGAAACAGGATGGACCTGAGCTCATTTTCCAACCTCATAGCAAAGGGTCTGAAAATGTATGTAAATAAGGTATTTTTAAAATATTTTTTCATTAATAAAAACTATATGTTATCGCTTTGTCATTATGTGGGATTGTGTGTAGATAGATTTTATTTTATTTAATCAATTTTAGTATAAGGCTGTAACGTAACAAAATGTGGAAAAAAGTAAGGAGTCTGAAAACTTTCCGAATGCACTGTACCTTTGCAGACTAGCTTCTTTTCCTTTGCTAGCCAGCCAACTAAATCTATCACACAATCACATCAAGCAGCTGAAATGACAGAAAACAATCTACATTTTTGTTTGTTTTACCTTGGATTATATTGCCATTTCTTTGGATATATCCATTACAATGACCCTGATAAATGAATTTGCCTGGCTCAGAGAAGCTGTCAGTCTGGTCACATTCATACAGATCGCATGGTGGAGGTCCCCAAAAAAACGGCAACATTGATCCACAGGTCGGAGAGGTAGACAGCAAGGTTTAGACAAACCTCAACTGTTTCAAACCAAATGCTAGCCTCTGGGCATTGGGAAATATTGAATATTACAAAATGTTTCCGCCCGGTTTCGAACCTGGGATAACCACTACACTACGGAAACCGAATGATTGGAAAACTAAGGGTGTGACTGACTTTCGCGTGTGAGGCGAACGTGATAATCAATACACTACTGAAACTAAAGCCTGAATAGCAAATACGCGAAGGTGCGAAGGACCAATTTGTTAAAATGTGTTTCCGCCCGGTCTCGAACCGGGGACCTTTCGCGTGTTAGGCGAACGTGATAACCACTACACTACGGAAACCCATTGAGTGGAGTACTAAGGGTGTGGCTGACTTTGGCTGGGTGGGACATTTATCGCTCTCAGAACCTAATGAAATCAGAAATTACTTAGTCAATTAATTAAACAATAAGGCTTGAGAAGCCGGGAATCATTGTGTGCAGCGGCTCTTGGAAGAGGCTTGGTGGTTCAAAACTTCTTCCATTTAAGAGTGATGGAAGCCACTGTGTTCTTGGGTACCTTCAATGCTGCAGAAATGACCAATCATTTGAATTTACCACAGGTGGACTCCAATCAAGTTGAAGAAACATCTCAAGGATGATCAATGGAAACAGGATGGACCTGAGCTCAATTTCCAGCCACATAGCAAAGGGTCTGAAAACGTACGTAAATAAGGTATTTTTAAAATATTTAATGGGTATTATGGCTCTTTCTGTGGTACTCAATTTGGGATATTATGTGAGGTAGACATGAGAAGCCGGGAATTATCGTGTGCAGCCGGAACTTGGAAGAGGCTTGGTGGTTCCAAACTTCTTCTATTTAAGAGTGATGGAAGCCACTGTGTTCTTGGGTACCTTCAATGCTGCAGAAATGACCAATCATTTGAATTTACCACAGGTGGACTCCAATCAAGTTGAAGAAACATCTCAAGGATGATCAATGGAAACAGGATGGACCTGAGCTCAATTTCCAGCCTCATAGCAAAGGGTCTGAAAATGTATGTAAATAAGGTATTTTTAAAATATTTTTTTCATTAATAAATACTATATGTTATCGCTTTGTCATTATGTGGTATTGTGTGTAGATAGATTTTATTTTATTTCATCCATTTTAGTATGAGGCGTAACAAAATGTGGAAAAAAGTAAGGGGTCTGAAAACTTTCCGAATGCACTGTACCTATGCAGGCTAGCTTCTTTTCCTTTGCTAGCCAGCCAACTAACTCTATCACACAATCACATCAAGCAGCTGAAATGACAGAAAACGATCTACATTTTTGTTTGTTTTACCTTGGATTATATTGCCATTTCTTTGGATATATCCATTACAATGACCCTGATAAATGAATTTGCCTGGCTCAGAGAAGCTGTCAGTCTGGTCACATTCATACAGATCGCATGGTGGAGGTCCCCAAAAAAACGGCAACATTGATCCACAGGTCGGAGAGGTAGACAGCAAGGTTTAGACAAACCTCAACTGTTTCTAACCAAATGCTAGCCTCTGGGCATTGGGAAATATTGAATATTAAAAATGTTTCCGCCCGGTTTCAAACCGGGGACCTTCCGCGTGTGAGGCGAACGTGATAACCACTACACTACGGAAACCGAATGATTGGAAAACTAAGGGTGTGACTGACTTTCGCGTGTGAGGCGAACGTGATAACCAATTTACTACTGAAACTAAAGTCTGAATAGCAAATACTGAGAAGTGCGAAGGACCAATTTGTTAAAATGTGTTTCCGCCCGGTCTCGAACCGGGGAACTTTCGCTTGTTAGGCGAACGTGATAACCACTACACTACAGAAACCCAATGAGTGGAATACTAAGGGTGTGGCTGACTTTGGCTGGGTGGGACATTTATCGCTCTCAGAACCTAATGAAATCAGAAATTACTTAGTCAATTAATTAAACAATAAGGCTTGAGAAGCCGGGAATTATTGTGTGCAGCGGCTCTTGGAAGAGGCTTGGTGGTTCAAAACTTCTTCCATTTAAGAGTGATGGAAGCCACTGTGTTCTTGGGTACCTTCAATGCTGCAGAAATCACCAATCATTTGAATTTACCACAGGTGGACTCCAATCAAGTTGAAGAAACATCTCAAGGATGATCAATGGAAACAGGATGGACCTGAGCTCAATTTCCAGCCTCATAGCAAAGGGTCTGAAAATGTATGTAAATAAGGTATTTTTAAAATATTTTTTTCATTAATAAAAACTATATGTTATCGCTTTGTCATTATGTGGTATTGTGTGTAGATAGATTTTATTTTATTTCATCCATTTTAGTATAAGGCGTAACAAAATGTGGAAAAAAGTAAGGGGTCTGAAAACTTTCCGAATGCACTGTACCTATGCAGGCTAGCTTCTTTTCCTTTGCTAGCCAGCCAACTAAATCTATCACACAATCACATCAAGCAGCTGAAATGACAGAAAACGATCTACATTTTTGTTTGTTTTACCTTGGATTATATTGCCATTTCTTTGGATATATCCATTACAATGACCCTGATAAATGAATTTGCCTGGCTCAGAGAAGCTGTCAGTCTGGTCACATTCATACAGATCGCATGGTGGAGGTCCCCAAAAAAACGGCAACATTGATCCACAGGTCGGAGAGGTAGACAGCAAGGTTTAGACAAACCTCAACTGTTTCAAACCAAATGCTAGCCTCTGGGCATTGGGAAATATTGAATATTACAAAATGATTCCGCCCGGTTTCGAACCGGGGACCTTTCACGTGTGAGGCAAACGTGATAACCACTACACTACGGAAACCGAATGATTGGAAAACTAAGGGTGTGACTGACTTTCGCGTGTGAGGCGAACGTGATATCCAACATACTACTGAAACTAAAGTCTGAATAGCAAATACTGAGAAGTGCGAAGGACCAATTTGTTAAAATGTGTTTCCGCCCGGTCTCTAACCGGGGACCTTTCGCGTGTTAGGCGAACGTGATAACCACTACACTACAGAAACCCAATGAGTGGAATACTAAGGGTGTGGCTGACTTTGGCTGGGTGGGACATTTATCGCTCTCAGAACCTAATGAAATCAGAAATTACTTAGTCAATTAATTAAACAATAAGGCTTGAGAAGCCGGGAATTATTGTGTGCAGCGGCTCTTGGAAGAGGCTTGGTGGTTCAAAACTTCTTCCATTTAAGAGTGATGGAAGCCACTGTGTTCTTGGGTACCTTCAATGCTGCAGAAATGACCAATCATTTGAATTTACCACAGGTGGACTCCAATCAAGTTGAAGAAACATCTCAAGGATGATCAATGGAAACAGGATGGACCTGAGCTCAATTTCCAGCCTCATAGCAAAGGGTCTGAAAACGTACGTAAATAAGGTATTTTTAAAATATTTAATGGGTATTATGGCTCTTTCTGTGGTACTCAATTTGGGATATTATGTGAGGTAGACATGAGAAGCCGGGAATTATCGTGTGCAGCCGGAACTTGGAAGAGGCTTGGTGGTTCCAAACTTCTTCTATTTAAGAGTGATGGAAGCCACTGTGTTCTTGGGTACCTTCAATGCTGCAGAAATGACCAATCATTTGAATTTACCACAGGTGGACTCCAATCAAGTTGAAGAAACATCTCAAGGATGATCAATGGACACAGGATGGACCTGAGCTCAATTTCCAGCCTCATAGCAAAGGGTCTGAAAATGTATGTAAATAAGGTATTTTTAAAATATTTTTTTCATTAATAAAAACTATATGCTATCGCTTTGTCATTATGTGGTATTGTGTGTAGATAGATTTTATTTTATTTCATCCATTTTAGTATAAGGCTGTAACGTAACAAAATGTGGAAAAAAGTAAGGGGTCTGAAAACTTTCCGAATGCACTGTACCTATGCAGGCTAGCTTCTTTTCCTTTGCTAGCCAGCCAACTAAATCTATCACACAATCACATCAAGCAGCTGAAATGACAGAAAACGATCTACATTTTTGTTTGTTTTACCTTGGATTATATTGCCATTTCTTTGGATATATCCATTACAATGACCCTGATAAATGAATTTGCCTGGCTCAGAGAAGCTGTCAGTCTGGTCACATTCATACAGATCGCATGGTGGAGGTCCCCAAAAAAACGGCAACATTGATCCACAGGTCGGAGAGGTAGACAGCAAGGTTTAGACAAACCTCAACTGTTTCAAACCAAATGCTAGCCTCTGGGCATTGGGAAATATTGAATATTACAAAATGATTCCGCCCGGTTTCGAACCGGGGACCTTTCACGTGTGAGGCGAACGTGATAACCACTACACTACGGAAACCGAATGATTGGAAAACTAAGGGTGTGACTGACTTTCGCGTGTGAGGCGAACGTGATAACCAATACACTACTGAAACTAAAGTCTGAATAGCAAATACTGAGAACTGCGAAGGACCACTTTGTTAAAATGTGTTTCCGCCCGGTCTCAAACCGGGGACCTTTCGCGTGTTAGGCGAACGTGATAACCACTACACTACAGAAACCCAATGAGTGAAATAGTAAGGGTGTGGCTGACTTTGGCTGGGTGGGACATTTATCGCTCTCAGAACCTAATGAAATCAGAAATTACTTAGTCAATTAATTAAACAATAAGGCTTGAGAAGCCGGGAATTATTGTGTGCAGCGGCTCTTGGAAGAGGCTTGGTGGTTCAAAACTTCTTCCATTTAAGAGTGATGGAAGCCACTGTGTTCTTGGGTACCTTCAATGCTGCAGAAATGACCAATCATTTGAATTTACCACAGGTGGACTCCAATCAAGTTGAAGAAACATCTCAAGGATGATCAATGGAAACAGGATGGACCTGAGCTCAATTTCCAGCCTCATAGCAAAGGGTCTGAAAATGTATGTAAATAAGGTATTTTTAAAATATTTTTTTCATTAATAAAAACTATATGTTATCGCTTTGTCATTATGTGGTATTGTGTGTAGATAGATTTTATTTTATTTCATCCATTTTAGTATGAGGCGTAACAAAATGTGGAAAAAAGTAAGGGGTCTGAAAACTTTCCGAATGCACTGTACCTATGCAGGCTAGCTTCTTTTCCTTTGCTAGCCAGCCAACTAACTCTATCACACAATCACATCAAGCAGCTGAAATGACAGAAAACGATCTACATTTTTGTTTGTTTTACCTTGGATTATATTGCCATTTCTTTGGATATATCCATTACAATGACCCTGATAAATGAATTTGCCTGGCTCAGAGAAGCTGTCAGTCTGGTCACATTCATACAGATCGCATGGTGGAGGTCCCCAAAAAAACGGCAACATTGATCCACAGGTCGGAGAGGTAGACAGCAAGGTTTAGACAAACCTCAACTGTTTCTAACCAAATGCTAGCCTCTGGGCATTGGGAAATATTGAATATTACAAAATGTTTCCGTCCGGTTTCGAACCGGGGACCTTCCGCATGTGAGGCGAACGTGATAACCACTACACTACGGAAACCGAATGATTGGAAAACTAAGGGTGTGACTGACTTTCGCGTGTGAGGCGAACGTGATAACCAACGTACTACTGAAACTAAAGTATGAATAGCAAATACTGAGAAGTGCGAAGGACCAATTTGTTAAAATGTGTTTCCGCCCGGTCTCGAACCGGGGAACTTTCGCGTGTTAGGCGAATGTGATAACCACTACACTACAGAAACCCAATGAGTGGAATACTAAGGGTGTGGCTGACTTTGGCTGGGTGGGACATTTATCGCTCTCAGAACCTAATGAAATCAGAAATTACTTAGTCAATTAATTAAACAATAAGGCTTGAGAAGCCGGGAATTATTGTGTGCAGCGGCTCTTGGAAGAGGCTTGGTGGTTCAAAACTTCTTCCATTTAAGAGTGATGGAAGCCACTGTGTTCTTGGGTACCTTCAATGCTGCAGAAATGACCAATCATTTGAATTTACCACAGGTGGACTCCAATCAAGTTGAAGAAACATCTCAAGGATGATCAATGGAAACAGGATGGACCTGAGCTCAATTTCCAGCCTCATAGCAAAGGGTCTGAAAACGTACGTAAATAAGGTATTTTTAAAATATTTTTTTCATTAATAAAAACTATATGTTATCGCTTTGTCATTATGTGGTATTGTGTGTAGATAGATTTTATTTTATTTCATCCATTTTAGTATAAGGCTGTAACGTAACAAAATGTGGAAAAAAGTAAGGGGTCTGAAAACTTTCCGAATGCACTGTACCTATGCAGGCTAGCTTCTTTTCCTTTGCTAGCCAGCCAACTAACTCTATCACACAATCACATCAAGCAGCTGAAATGACAGAAAACGATCTACATTTTTGTTTGTTTTACCTTGGATTATATTGCCATTTCTTTGGATATATCCATTACAATGACCCTGATAAATGAATTTGCCTGGCTCAGAGAAGCTGTCAGTCTGGTCACATTCATACAGATCGCATGGTGGAGGTCCCCAAAAAAACGGCAACATTGATCCACAGGTCGGAGAGGTAGACAGCAAGGTTTAGACAAACCTCAACTGTTTCTAACCAAATGCTAGCCTCTGGGCATTGGGAAATATTGAATATTACAAAATGTTTCCGCCCAGTTTCGAACCGGGGACCTTCCGCGTGTGAGGCGAACGTGATAACCACTACACTACGGAAACCGAATGATTGGAAAACTAAGGGTGTGACTGACTTTCGCGTGTGAGGCGAACGTGATAACCAACTTACTACTGAAACTAAAGTCTGAATCGCAAATACTGAGAAGTGCGAAGGACCAATTTGTTAAAATGTGTTTACGCCCGGTCTCGAACCGGGGAACTTTCGCATGTTAGGCGAACGTGATAACCACTACACTACAGAAACCCAATGAGTGGAATACTAAGGGTGTGGCTGACTTTGGCTGGGTGGGACATTTATCGCTCTCAGAACCTAATGAAATCAGAAAATACTTAGTCAATTAATTAAACAATAAGGCTTGAGAAGCCGGGAATTATTGTGTGCAGCGGCTCTTGGAAGAGGCTTGGTGGTTCAAAACTTCTTCCATTTAAGAGTGATGGAAGCCACTGTGTTCTTGGGTACCTTCAATGCTGCAGAAATGACCAATCATTTGAATTTACCACAGGTGGACTCCGATCAAGTTGAAGAAACATCTCAAGGATGATCAATGGAAACAGGATGGACCTGAGCTCAATTTCCAGCCTCATAGCAAAGAGTCTGAAAACGTACGTAAATAAGGTATTTTTCTAATATTTAATGGGTATTATGGCTCTTTCTGTGGTACTCAATTTGGGATATCATGTGAGGTAGACATGAGAAGCCGGGAATTATCGTGTGCAGCCGGAACTTGGAAGAGGCTTGGTGGTTCCAAACTTCTTCTATTTAAGAGTGATGGAAGCCACTGTGTTCTTGGGTACCTTCAATGCTGCAGAAATGACCAATCATTTGAATTTACCACAGGTGGACTCCAATCAAGTTGAAGAAACATCTCAAGGATGATCAATGGACACAGGATGGACCTGAGCTCAATTTCCAGCCTCATAGCAAAGGGTCTGAAAATGTATGTAAATAAGGTATTTTTAAAATATTTTTTTCATTAATAAAAACTATATGTTATCGCTTTGTCATTATGTGGTATTGTGTGTAGATAGATTTTATTTTATTTCATCCATTTTAGTATAAGGCTGTAACGTAACAAAATGTGGAAAAAAGTAAGGGGTCTGAAAACTTTCCGAATGCACTGTACCTATGCAGGCTAGCTTCTTTTCCTTTGCTAGCCAGCCAACTAAATCTATCACACAATCACATCAAGCAGCTGAAATGACAGAAAACGATCTACATTTTTGTTTGTTTTACCTTGGATTATATTGCCATTTCTTTGGATATATCCATTACAATGACCCTGATAAATGAATTTGCCTGGCTCAGAGAAGCTGTCAGTCTGGTCACATTCATACAGATCGCATGGTGGAGGTCCCCAAAAAAACGGCAACATTGATCCACAGGTCGGAGAGGTAGACAGCAAGGTTTAGACAAACCTCAACTGTTTCAAACCAAATGCTAGCCTCTGGGCATTGGGAAATATTGAATATTACAAAATGTTGCCGCCCGGTCTCGAACCGGGGACCTTTCGCGTGTTAGGCGAACATGATAACCACTACACTACGGAAACCAAATGAATGGAATAGTAAGGGTGTGGCTGACTTTGGCTGGGTGGGACATTTATCGCTCTCAGAACCTAATGAAATCAGAAATTACTTAGTCAATTAATTAAACAATAAGGCTTGAGAAGCCGGGAATTATTTTGTGCAGCGGCTCTTGGAAGAGGCTTGGTGGTTCAAAACTTCTTCCATTTAAGAGTGATGGAAGCCACTGTGTTCTTGGGTACCTTCAATGCTGCAGAAATGACCAATCATTTGAATTTACCACAGGTGGACTCCGATCAAGTTGAAGAAACATCTCAAGGATGATCAATGGAAACAGGATGGACCTGAGCTCA
This sequence comes from Oncorhynchus mykiss, assembly GCF_013265735.2. Classification (NCBI taxonomy): domain Eukaryota; kingdom Metazoa; phylum Chordata; class Actinopteri; order Salmoniformes; family Salmonidae; genus Oncorhynchus; species Oncorhynchus mykiss. The sequence goes on from NW_023493812.1 coordinate 24,447, forward strand.
ATTTCCAGCCTCATAGCAAAGGGTCTGAAAACGTACGTAAATAAGGTATTTTTCAAATATTTAATGGGTATTATGGCTCTTTCTGTGGTACTCAATTTGGGATATCATGTGAGGTAGACATGAGAAGCCGGGAATTATCGTGTGCAGCCGGAACTTGGAAGAGGCTTGGTGGTTCCAAACTTCTTCTATTTAAGAGTGATGGAAGCCACTGTGTTCTTGGGTACCTTCAATGCTGCAGAAATGACCAATCATTTGAATTTACCACAGGTGGACTCCAATCAAGTTGAAGAAACATCTCAAGGATGATCAATGGACACAGGATGGACCTGAGCTCAATTTCCAGCCTCATAGCAAAGGGTCTGAAAATGTATGTAAATAAGGTATTTTTAAAATATTTTTTTCATTAATAAAAACTATATGTTATCGCTTTGTCATTATGTGGTATTGTGTGTAGATAGATTTTATTTTATTTCATCCATTTTAGTATAAGGCTGTAACGTAACAAAATGTGGAAAAAAGTAAGGGGTCTGAAAACTTTCCGAATGCACTGTACCTATGCAGGCTAGCTTCTTTTCCTTTGCTAGCCAGACAACTAAATCTATCACACAATCACATCAAGCAGCTGAAATGACAGAAAACGATCTACATTTTTGTTTGTTTTACCTTGGATTATATTGCCATTTCTTTGGATATATCCATTACAATGACCCTGATAAATGAATTTGCCTGGCTCAGAGAAGCTGTCAGTCTGGTCACATTCATACAGATCGCATGGTGGAGGTCCCCAAAAAAACGGCAACATTGATCCACAGGTCGGAGAGGTAGACAGCAAGGTTTAGACAAACCTCAACTGTTTCTAACCCAATGCTAGCCTCTGGGCATTGGGAAATATTGAATATTACAAAATGTTTCCGCCCGGTTTCGAACCAGAGACCTTTCGCTTGTGAGGCGAACGTGATAACCACTACACTACGGAAACCGAAAGATTGGAAGACTAAGGGTGTGACTGACTTTCGCGTGTGTGGCGAACGTGATAACCAATACACTACTGAAACTAAAGTCTGAATAGCAAATACTGAGAAGTGCGAAGGACCAATTTGTTAAAATGTGTTTCCGCCCGGTCTCAAACCGGGGACCTTTCGCGTGTTAGGCGAACGTGATAACCATTACACTACGGAAACCGAAAGATTGGAAGACTAAGGGTGTGACTGACTTTCGCGTGAGAGGCGAACATGATAACCACTACACTACGGAAACCAAATTAGTGGAATAGTAAGGGTGTGGCTGACTTTGGCTGGGTGGGACATTTATCGCTCTCAGAACCTAATGAAATCAGAAATTACTTAGTCAATTAATTAAACAATAAGGCTTGAGAAGCCGGGAATTATTGTGTGCAGCGGCTCTTGGAAGAGGCTTGGTAGTTCAAAACTTCTTCCATTTAAGAGTGATGGAAGCCACTGTGTTCTTGGGTACCTTCAATGCTGCAGAAATGACCAATCATTTGAATTTACCACAGGTGGACTCCAATCAAGTTGAAGAAACATCTCAAGGATGATCAATGGAAACAGGGTGGACCTGAGCTCAATTTCCAGCCTCATAGCAAAGGGTCTGAAAATGTATGTAAATAAGGTATTTTTAAAATATTTTTTTCATTAATAAAAACTATATGTTATCGCTTTGTCATTATGTGGTATTGTGTGTAGATAGATTTTATTTTATTTCATCCATTTTAGTATAAGGCTGTAACGTAACAAAATGTGGAAAAAAGTAAGGGGTCTGAAAACTTTCCGAATGCACTGTACCTATGCAGGCTAGCTTCTTTTCCTTTGCTAGCCAGCCAACTAAATCTATCACACAATCACATCAAGCAACTGAAATGACAGAAAACAATCTACATTTTTGTTTGTTTTACCTTGGATTATATTGCCATTTCTTTGGATATATCCATTACAATGACCCTGATAAATGAATTTGCCTGGCTCAAAGTAGCTGTCAGTCTGGTCACATTCATACAGATCGCATGGTGGAGGTCCCCAAAAAAACGGCAACATTGATCCACAGGTCGGAGAGGTAGACAGCAAGGTTTAGACAAACCTCAACTGTTTCAAACCCAATGCTAGCCTTTGGGCATTGGGAAATATTGAATATTACAAAATGTTTCCGCCCGGTTTCGAACCAGAGACCTTTCGCGTGTGAGGCGAACGTGATAACCACTACACTACGGAAACCAAAAGATTGGAAGACTGAGGGTGTGACTGACTTTCGCGTGTGTGGCGAACGTGATAACCAATACACTACTGAAACTAAACTCTGAATAGCAAATACTGAGAAGTGCGAAGGACCAATTTGTTAAAATGTGTTTCCGCCCGGTCTCGAACCGGGGACCTTTCGCATGTTAGGCGAACGTGATAACCTCTACACTACGGAAACCCAATGAGTGGAAAACTAAGGGTGTGACTGACTTTCGCGTGTGAGGCGAACGTGATAACCACTACACTACAGAAACCCAATGAGTGGAATACTAAGGGTGTGGCAGACTTTGGCTGGGTGGGACATTTATCGCTCTCAGAACCTAATGAAATCAGAAATTACTTAGTCAATTAATTAAACAATAAGGCTTGAGAAGCCGGGAATTATTGTGTGCAGCGGCTCTTGGAAGAGGCTTGGTGGTTCAAAACTTCTTCCATTTAAGAGTGATGGAAGCCACTGTGTTCTTGGGTACCTTCAATGCTGCAGAAATCACCAATCATTTGAATTTACCACAGGTGGACTCCAATCAAGTTGAAGAAACATCTCAAGGATGATCAATGGAAACAGGATGGACCTGAGCTCAATTTCCAGCCTCATAGCAAAGGGTCTGAAAATGTATGTAAATAAGGTATTTTTAAAATATTTTTTTCATTAATAAAAACTATATGTTATCGCTTTGTCATTATGTGGTATTGTGTGTAGATAGATTTTATTTTATTTCATCCATTTTAGTATAAGGCGTAACAAAATGTGGAAAAAAGTAAGGGGTCTGAAAACTTTCCGAATGCACTGTACCTATGCAGGCTAGCTTCTTTTCCTTTGCTAGCCAGCCAACTAAATCTATCACACAATCACATCAAGCAGCTGAAATGACAGAAAACGATCTACATTTTTGTTTGTTTTACCTTGGATTATATTGCCATTTCTTTGGATATATCCATTACAATGACCCTGATAAATGAATTTGCCTGGCTCAGAGAAGCTGTCAGTCTGGTCACATTCATACAGATCGCATGGTGGAGGTCCCCAAAAAAACGGCAACATTGATCCACAGGTCGGAGAGGTAGACAGCAAGGTTTAGACAAACCTCAACTGTTTCAAACCAAATGCTAGCCTCTGGGCATTGGGAAATATTGAATATTACAAAATGATTCCGCCCGGTTTCGAACCGGGGACCTTTCACGTGTGAGGCGAACGTGATAACCACTACACTACGGAAACCGAATGATTGGAAAACTAAGGGTGTGACTGACTTTCGCGTGTGAGGCGAACGTGATAACCAACATACTACTGAAACTAAAGTCTGAATAGCAAATACTGAGAAGTGCGAAGGACCAATTTGTTAAAATGTGTTTCCGCCCGGTCTCTAACCGGGGACCTTTCGCGTGTTAGGCGAACGTGATAACCACTACACTACAGAAACCCAATGAGTGAAATAGTAAGGGTGTGGCTGACTTTGGCTGGGTGGGACATTTATCGCTCTCAGAACCTAATGAAATCAGAAATTACTTAGTCAATTAATTAAACAATAAGGCTTGAGAAGCCGGGAATTATTGTGTGCAGCGGCTCTTGGAAGAGGCTTGGTGGTTCAAAACTTCTTCCATTTAAGAGTGATGGAAGCCACTGTGTTCTTGGGTACCTTCAATGCTGCAGAAATGACCAATCATTTGAATTTACCACAGGTGGACTCCAATCAAGTTGAAGAAACATCTCAAGGATGATCAATGGAAACAGGATGGACCTGAGCTCAATTTCCAGCCTCATAGCAAAGGGTCTGAAAATGTATGTAAATAAGGTATTTTTAAAATATTTTTTTCATTAATAAAAACTATATGTTATCGCTTTGTCATTATGTGGTATTGTGTGTAGATAGATTTTATTTTATTTCATCCATTTTAGTATGAGGCGTAACAAAATGTGGAAAAAAGTAAGGGGTCTGAAAACTTTCCGAATGCACTGTACCTATGCAGGCTAGCTTCTTTTCCTTTGCTAGCCAGCCAACTAACTCTATCACACAATCACATCAAGCAGCTGAAATGACAGAAAACGATCTACATTTTTGTTTGTTTTACCTTGGATTATATTGCCATTTCTTTGGATATATCCATTACAATGACCCTGATAAATGAATTTGCCTGGCTCAGAGAAGCTGTCAGTCTGGTCACATTCATACAGATCGCATGGTGGAGGTCCCCAAAAAAACGGCAACATTGATCCACAGGTCGGAGAGGTAGACAGCAAGGTTTAGACAAACCTCAACTGTTTCTAACCAAATGCTAGCCTCTGGGCATTGGGAAATATTGAATATTACAAAATGTTTCCGTCCGGTTTCGAACCGGGGACCTTCCGCATGTGAGGCGAACGTGATAACCACTACACTACGGAAACCGAATGATTGGAAAACTAAGGGTGTGACTGACTTTCGCGTGTGAGGCGAACGTGATAACCAACGTACTACTGAAACTAAAGTATGAATAGCAAATACTGAGAAGTGCGAAGGACCAATTTGTTAAAATGTGTTTCCGCCCGGTCTCGAACCGGGGAACTTTCGCGTGTTAGGCGAATGTGATAACCACTACACTACAGAAACCCAATGAGTGGAATACTAAGGGTGTGGCTGACTTTGGCTGGGTGGGACATTTATCGCTCTCAGAACCTAATGAAATCAGAAATTACTTAGTCAATTAATTAAACAATAAGGCTTGAGAAGCCGGGAATTATTGTGTGCAGCGGCTCTTGGAAGAGGCTTGGTGGTTCAAAACTTCTTCCATTTAAGAGTGATGGAAGCCACTGTGTTCTTGGGTACCTTCAATGCTGCAGAAATGACCAATCATTTGAATTTACCACAGGTGGACTCCAATCAAGTTGAAGAAACATCTCAAGGATGATCAATGGAAACAGGATGGACCTGAGCTCAATTTCCAGCCTCATAGCAAAGGGTCTAAAAACGTACGTAAATAAGGTATTTTTAAAATATTTTTTTCATTAATAAAAACTATATGTTATCGCTTTGTCATTATGTGGTATTGTGTGTAGATAGATTTTATTTTATTTCATCCATTTTAGTATAAGGCTGTAACGTAACAAAATGTGGAAAAAAGTAAGGGGTCTGAAAACTTTCCGAATGCACTGTACCTATGCAGGCTAGCTTCTTTTCCTTTGCTAGCCAGCCAACTAACTCTATCACACAATCACATCAAGCAGCTGAAATGACAGAAAACGATCTACATTTTTGTTTGTTTTACCTTGGATTATATTGCCATTTCTTTGGATATATCCATTACAATGACCCTGATAAATGAATTTGCCTGGCTCAGAGAAGCTGTCAGTCTGGTCACATTCATACAGATCGCATGGTGGAGGTCCCCAAAAAAACGGCAACATTGATCCACAGGTCGGAGAGGTAGACAGCAAGGTTTAGACAAACCTCAACTGTTTCTAACCAAATGCTAGCCTCTGGGCATTGGGAAATATTGAATATTACAAAATGTTTCCGCCCAGTTTCGAACCGGGGACCTTCCGAGTGTGAGGCGAACGTGATAACCACTACACTACGGAAACCGAATGATTGGAAAACTAAGGGTGTGACTGACTTTCGCGTGTGAGGCGAACGTGATAACCAACTTACTACTGAAACTAAAGTCTGAATCGCAAATACTGAGAAGTGCGAAGGACCAATTTGTTAAAATGTGTTTCCGCCCGGTCTCGAACCGGGGAACTTTCGCATGTTAGGCGAACGTGATAACCACTACACTACAGAAACCCAATGAGTGGAATACTAAGGGTGTGGCTGACTTTGGCTGGGTGGGACATTTATCGCTCTCAGAACCTAATGAAATCAGAAAATACTTAGTCAATTAATTAAACAATAAGGCTTGAGAAGCCGGGAATTATTGTGTGCAGCGGCTATTGGAAGAGGCTTGGTGGTTCAAAACTTCTTCCATTTAAGAGTGATGGAAGCCACTGTGTTCTTGGGTACCTTCAATGCTGCAGAAATGACCAATCATTTGAATTTACCACAGGTGGACTCCGATCAAGTTGAAGAAACATCTCAAGGATGATCAATGGAAACAGGATGGACCTGAGCTCAATTTCCAGCCTCATAGCAAAGAGTCTGAAAACGTACGTAAATAAGGTATTTTTCTAATATTTAATGGGTATTATGGCTCTTTCTGTGGTACTCAATTTGGGATATCATGTGAGGTAGACATGAGAAGCCGGGAATTATCGTGTGCAGCCGGAACTTGGAAGAGGCTTGGTGGTTCCAAACTTCTTCTATTTAAGAGTGATGGAAGCCACTGTGTTCTTGGGTACCTTCAATGCTGCAGAAATGACCAATCATTTGAATTTACCACAGGTGGACTCCAATCAAGTTGAAGAAACATCTCAAGGATGATCAATGGACACAGGATGGACCTGAGCTCAATTTCCAGCCTCATAGCAAAGGGTCTGAAAATGTATGTAAATAAGGTATTTTTAAAATATTTTTTTCATTAATAAAAACTATATGTTATCGCTTTGTCATTATGTGGTATTGTGTGTAGATAGATTTTATTTTATTTCATCCATTTTAGTATAAGGCTGTAACGTAACAAAATGTGGAAAAAAGTAAGGGGTCTGAAAACTTTCCGAATGCACTGTACCTATGCAGGCTAGCTTCTTTTCCTTTGCTAGCCAGCCAACTAAATCTATCACACAATCACATCAAGCAGCTGAAATGACAGAAAACGATCTACATTTTTGTTTGTTTTACCTTGGATTATATTGCCATTTCTTTGGATATATCCATTACAATGACCCTGATAAATGAATTTGCCTGGCTCAGAGAAGCTGTCAGTCTGGTCACATTCATACAGATCGCATGGTGGAGGTCCCCAAAAAAACGGCAACATTGATCCACAGGTCGGAGAGGTAGACAGCAAGGTTTAGACAAACCTCAACTGTTTCAAACCAAATGCTAGCCTCTGGGCATTGGGAAATATTGAATATTACAAAATGTTGCCGCCCGGTCTCGAACCGGGGACCTTTCGCGTGTTAGGCGAACATGATAACCACTACACTACGGAAACCAAATGAATGGAATAGTAAGGGTGTGGCTGACTTTGGCTGGGTGGGACATTTATCGCTCTCAGAACCTAATGAAATCAGAAATTACTTAGTCAATTAATTAAACAATAAGGCTTGAGAAGCCGGGAATTATTTTGTGCAGCGGCTCTTGGAAGAGGCTTGGTGGTTCAAAACTTCTTCCATTTAAGAGTGATGGAAGCCACTGTGTTCTTGGGTACCTTCAATGCTGCAGAAATGACCAATCATTTGAATTTACCACAGGTGGACTCCGATCAAGTTGAAGAAACATCTCAAGGATGATCAATGGAAACAGGATGGACCTGAGCTCAATTTCCAGCCTCATAGCAAAGGGTCTGAAAACGTACGTAAATAAGGTATTTTTCAAATATTTAATGGGTATTATGGCTCTTTCTGTGGTACTCAATTTGGGATATCATGTGAGGTAGACATGAGAAGCCGGGAATTATCGTGTGCAGCCGGAACTTGGAAGAGGCTTGGTGGTTCCAAACTTCTTCTATTTAAGAGTGATGGAAGCCACTGTGTTCTTGGGTACCTTCAATGCTGCAGAAATGACCAATCATTTGAATTTACCACAGGTGGACTCCAATCAAGTTGAAGAAACATCTCAAGGATGATCAATGGACACAGGATGGACCTGAGCTCAATTTCCAGCCTCATAGCAAAGGGTCTGAAAATGTATGTAAATAAGGTATTTTTAAAATATTTTTTTCATTAATAAAAACTATATGTTATCGCTTTGTCATTATGTGGTATTGTGTGTAGATAGATTTTATTTTATTTCATCCATTTTAGTATAAGGCTGTAACGTAACAAAATGTGGAAAAAAGTAAGGGGTCTGAAAACTTTCCGAATGCACTGTACCTATGCAGGCTAGCTTCTTTTCCTTTGCTAGCCAGCCAACTAAATCTATCACACAATCACATCAAGCAGCTGAAATGACAGAAAACGATCTACATTTTTGTTTGTTTTACCTTGGATTATATTGCCATTTCTTTGGATATATCCATTACAATGACCCTGATAAATGAATTTGCCTGGCTCAGAGAAGCTGTCAGTCTGGTCACATTCATACAGATCGCATGGTGGAGGTCCCCAAAAAAACGGCAACATTGATCCACAGGTCGGAGAGGTAGACAGCAAGGTTTAGACAAACCTCAACTGTTTCAAACCAAATGCTAGCCTCTGGGCATTGGGAAATATTGAATATTACAAAATGTTTCCGCCCGGTTTCGAACCGGGGACCTTTCGCGTGTGAGGCGAACGTGATAACCACTACACTACAGAAGCCGAATGATTGGAAAACTAAGGGTGTGACTGACTTTCGCGTGTGAGGCGAACGTGATAACCAATACACTACTGAAACTAAAGTCTGAATAGCAAATACTGAGAAGTGCGAAGGACCACTTTGTTAAAATGTGTTTCCGCCCGGTCTCAAACCGGGGACCTTTCGCGTGTTAGGCGAACGTGATAACCACTACACTACAGAAACCCAATGAGTGGAATACTAAGGGTGTGGCTGACTTTGGCTGGGTGGGACATTTATCGCTCTCAGAACCTAATGAAATCAGAAATTACTTAGTCAATTAATTAAACAATAAGGCTTGAGAAGCCGGGATTTATTGTGTGCAGCGGCTCTTGGAAGAGGCTTGGTGGTTCAAAACTTCTTCCATTTAAGAGTGATGGAAGCCACTGTGTTCTTGGGTACCTTCAATGCTGCAGAAATGACCAATCATTTGAATTTACCACAGGTGGACTCCGATCAAGTTGAAGAAACATCTCAAGGATGATCAATGGAAACAGGATGGACCTGAGCTCAATTTCCAGCCTCATAGCAAAGGGTCTGAAAACGTACGTAAATAAGGTATTTTTCAAATATTTAATGGGTATTATGGCTCTTTCTGTGGTACTCAATTTGGGATATCATGTGAGGTAGACATGAGAAGCCGGGAATTATCGTGTGCAGCCGGAACTTGGAAGAGGCTTGGTGGTTCCAAACTTCTTCTATTTAAGAGTGATGGAAGCCACTGTGTTCTTGGGTACCTTCAATGCTGCAGAAATGACCAATCATTTGAATTTACCACAGGTGGACTCCAATCAAGTTGAAGAAACATCTCAAGGATGATCAATGGACACAGGATGGACCTGAGCTCAATTTCCAGCCTCATAGCAAAGGGTCTGAAAATGTATGTAAATAAGGTATTTTTAAAATATTTTTTTCATTAATAAAAACTATATGTTATCGCTTTGTCATTATGTGGTATTGTGTGTAGATAGATTTTATTTTATTTCATCCATTTTAGTATAAGGCTGTAACGTAACAAAATGTGGAAAAAAGTAAGGGGTCTGAAAACTTTCCGAATGCACTGTACCTATGCAGGCTAGCTTCTTTTCCTTTGCTAGCCAGCCAACTAAATCTATCACACAATCACATCAAGCAGCTGAAATGACAGAAAACGATCTACATTTTTGTTTGTTTTACCTTGGATTATATTGCCATTTCTTTGGATATATCCATTACAATGACCCTGATAAATGAATTTGCCTGGCTCAGAGAAGCTGTCAGTCTGGTCACATTCATACAGATCGCATGGTGGAGGTCCCCAAAAAAACGGCAACATTGATCCACAGGTCGGAGAGGTAGACAGCAAGGTTTAGACAAACCTCAACTGTTTCAAACCAAATGCTAGCCTCTGGGCATTGGGAAATATTGAATATTACAAAATGTTTCCGCCCGGTTTCGAACCGGGGACCTTTCGCGTGTGAGGCGAACGTGATAACCACTACACTACAGAAGCCAAATGATTGGAAAACTAAGGGTGTGACTGACTTTCGCGTGTGAGGCGAACGTGATAACCAATACACTACTGAAACTAAAGTCTGAATAGCAAATACTGAGAAGTGCGAAGGACCACTTTGTTAAAATGTGTTTCCGCCCGGTCTCAAACCGGGGACCTTTCGCGTGTTAGGCGAACGTGATAACCACTACACTACAGAAACCCAATGAGTGGAATACTAAGGGTGTGGCTGACTTTGGCTGGGTGGGACATTTATCGCTCTCAGAACCTAATGAAATCAGAAATTACTTAGTCAATTAATTAAACAATAAGGCTTGAGAAGCCGGGAATTATTGTGTGCAGCGGCTCTTGGAAGAGGCTTGGTGGTTCAAAACTTCTTCCATTTAAGAGTGATGGAAGCCACTGTGTTCTTGGGTACCTTCAATGCTGCAGAAATGACCAATCATTTGAATTTACCACAGGTGGACTCCAATCAAGTTGAAGAAACATCTCAAGGATGACCAATGGAAACAGGATGGACCTGAGCTCAATTTCCAGCCTCATAGCAAAGGGTCTGAAAACGTACGTAAATAAGGTATTTTTAAAATATTTAATGGGTATTATGGCTCTTTCTGTGGTACTCAATTTGGGATATTATGTGAGGTAGACATGAGAAGCCGGGAATTATCGTGTGCAGCCGGAACTTGGAAGAGGCTTGGTGGTTCCAAACTTCTTCTATTTAAGAGTGATGGAAGCCACTGTGTTCTTGGGTACCTTCAATGCTGCAGAAATGACCAATCATTTGAATTTACCACAGGTGGACTCCAATCAAGTTGAAGAAACATCTCAAGGATGATCAATGGAAACAGGATGGACCTGAGCTCAATTTCCAACCTCATAGCAAAGGGTCTGAAAATGTATGTAAATAAGGTATTTTTAAAATATTTTTTTCATTAATAAAAACTATATGTTATCGCTTTGTCATTATGTGGGATTGTGTGTAGATAGATTTTATTTTATTTCATCCATTTTAGTATAAGGCTGTAACGTAACAAAATGTGGAAAAAAGTAAGGGGTCTGAAAACTTTCCGAATGCACTGTACCTATGCAGGCTAGCTTCTTTTCCTTTGCTAGCCAGCCAACTAAATCTATCACACAATCACATCAAGCAGCTGAAATGACAGAAAACAATCTACATTTTTGTTTGTTTTACCTTGGATTATATTGCCATTTCTTTGGATATATCCATTACAATGACCCTGATAAATGAATTTGCCTTGCTCAGAGAAGCTGTCAGTCTGGTCACATTCATACAGATCGCATGGTGGAGGTCCCCAAAAAAAACGGCAACATTGATCCACAGGTCGGAGAGGTAGACAGCAAGGTTTAGACAAACCTCAACTGTTTCAAACCAAATGCTAGCCTCTGGGCATTGGGAAATATTGAATATTACAAAATGTTTCCACCCGGTTTCGAACCGGGGACCTTTCGCGTGTGAGGCGAACGTGATAACCACTACACTACGGAAACCGAATGATTGGAAAACTAAGGGTGTGACTGACTTTCGCGTGTGAGGCGAACGTGATAACCAATACACTACTGAAACTAAATTCTGAATAGCAAATACTGAGAAGTGCGAAGGACCAATCTGTTAAAATGTGTTTCCGCCCGGTCTCGAACCGGGGACCTTTCGCGTGTGAGGCGAACGTGATAACCACTACACTACGGAAACCGAATGATTGGAAAACTAAGGGTGTGACTGACTTTGGCTGGGTGGGACATTTATCGCTCTCAGGACCTAATGAAATCAGAAATTACTTAGTCAATTAATTAAACAATAAGGCTTGAGAAGCCGGGAATTATTGTGTGCAGCGGCTCTTGGAAGAGGCTTGGTGGTTCAAAACTTCTTCCATTTAAGAGTGATGGAAGCCACTGTGTTCTTGGGTACCTTCAATGCTGCAGAAATGACCAATCATTTGAATTTACCACAGGTGGACTCCAATCAAGTTGAAGAAACATCTCAAGGATGATCAATGGAAACAGGATGGACCTGAGCGCAATTTCCAGCCTCATAGCAAAGGGTCTGAAAACTTACGTAAATAAGGTATTTTTAAAATATTTAATGGGTATTATGGCTCTTTCTGTGGAACTCAATTTGGGATATTATGTGAGGTAGACATGAGAAGCCGGGAATTATCGTGTGCAGCCGGAACTTGGAAGAGGCTTGGTGGTTCCAAACTTCTTCTATTTAAGAGTGATGGAAGCCACTCTGTTCTTGGGTACCTTCAATGCTGCAGAAATGACCAATCATTTGAATTTACCACAGGTGGACTCCAATCAAGTTGAAGAAACATCTCAAGGATGATCAATGGAAACAGGATGGACCTGAGCTCAATTTCCAGCCTCATAGCAAAGGGTCTGAAAATGTATGTAAATAAGGTATTTTTAAAATATTTTTTTCATTAATAAAAACTATATGTTATCGCTTTGTCATTATGTGGTATTGTGTGTAGATAGATTTGATTTTATTTCATCCATTTTAGTATAAGGCGGTAACGAAACAAAATGTGGAAAAAAGTAAGGGGTCTGAAAACTTTCCGAATGCACTGTACCTATGCAGGCTAGCTTCTTTTCCTTTGCTAGCCAGCCAACTAAATCTATCACACAATCACATCAAGCAGCTGAAATGACAGAAAACGATCTACATTTTTGTTTGTTTTACCTTGGATTATATTGCCATTTCTTTGGATATATCCATATTCTTTGGATATATATTGAATATTCAACTCACGGAAACCCAATGAGTTGAATACTAAGGGTGTGGCTGACTTTGGCTGGGTGGGACATTTATCGCTCTCAGAACCTAATGATATCAGAAATTACTTAGTCAATTAATTAAACAATAAGGCTTGAGAAGCCGGGAATTATTGTGTGCAGCGGCTCTTGGAAGAGGCTTGGTGGTTCAAAACTTCTTCCATTTAAGAGTGATGGAAGCCACTGTGTTCTTGGGTACCTTCAATTGCTGCAGAAATGACCAATCATTTGAATTTACCACAGGTGGACTCCAATCAAGTTGAAGAAACATCTCAAGGATGATCAATGGAAACAGGATGGACCTGAGCTCAATTTCCAGCCTCATAGCAAAGGGTCTGAAAACGTACGTAAATAAGGTATTTTTAAAATATTTAATGGGTATTATGGCTCTTTCTGTGGTACTAAATTTGGGATATTATGTGTGGTAGACATGAGAAGCCGGGAATTATCGAGTGCAGCCGGAACTTGGAAGAGGCTTGGTGGTTCCAAACTTCTTCTATTTAAGAGTGATGGAAGCCACTCTGTTCTTGGGTACCTTCAATGCTGCAGAAATGACCAATCATTTGAATTTACCACAGGTGGACTCCAATCAAGTTGAAGAAACATCTCAAGGATGATCAATGGAAACAGGATGGACCTGAGCTCAATTTCCAACCTCATAGCAAAGGGTCTGAAAATGTATGTAAATAAGGTATTTTTAAAATATTTTTTCATTAATAAAAACTATATGTTATCGCTTTGTCATTATGTGGGATTGTGTGTAGATAGATTTTATTTTATTTCATCCATTTTAGTATAAGGCTGTAACGTAACAAAATGTGGAAAAAAGTAAGGGGTCTGAAAACTTTCCGAATGCACTGTACCTATGCAGGCTAGCTTCTTTTCCTTTGCTAGCCAGCCAACTAAATCTATCACACAATCACATCAAGCAGCTGAAATGACAGAAAACAATCTACATTTTTGTTTGTTTTACCTTGGATTATATTGCCATTTCTTTGGATATATCCATTACAATGACCCTGATAAACTGAATTTGCCTTGCTCAGAGAAGCTGTCAGTCTGGTCACATTCATACAGATCGCATGGTGGAGGTCCCCAAAAAAACGGCAACATTGATCCACAGGTCGGAGAGGTAGACAGCAAGGTTTAGACAAACCTCAACTGTTTCAAACCAAATGCTAGCCTCTGGGCATTGGGAAACATTGAATATTACAAAATGTTTCCACCCGGTTTCGAACCGGGGACCTTTCGCGTGTGAGGCGAACGTGATAACCACTACACTACGGAAACCGAATGATTGGAAAACTAAGGGTGTGACTGACTTTCGCGTGTGAGGCGAACGTGATAACCAATACACTACTGAAACTAAATTCTGAATAGCAAATACTGAGAAGTGCGAAGGACCAATCTGTTAAAATGTGTTTCCGCCCGGTCTCGAACCGGGGACCTTTCGCGTGTGAGGCGAACGTGATAACCACTACACTACGGAAACCGAATGATTGGAAAACTAAGGGTGTGACTGACTTTGGCTGGGTGGGACATTTATCGCTCTCAGAACCTAATGATATCAGAAATTACTTAGTCAATTAATTAAACAATAAGGCTTGAGAAGCCGGGAATTATTGTGTGCAGCGGCTCTTGGAAGAGGCTTGGTGGTTCAAAACTTCTTCCATTTAAGAGTGATGGAAGCCACTGTGTTCTTGGGTACCTTCAATGCTGCAGAAATGACCAATCATTTGAATTTACCACAGGTGGACTCCAATCAAGTTGAAGAAACATCTCAAGGATGATCAATGGAAACAGGATGGACCTGAGCTCAATTTCCAGCCTCATAGCAAAGGGTCTGAAAACGTACGTAAATAAGGTATTTTTAAAATATTTAATGGGTATTATGGCTCTTTCTGTGGTACTAAATTTGGAATATTATGTGTGGTAGACATGAGAAGCCTGGAATTATCGTGTGCCGCCGGAACTTGGAAGAGGCTTGGTGGTTCCAAACTTCTTCTATTTAAGAGTGATGGAAGCCACTCTGTTCTTGGGTACCTTCAATGCTGCAGAAATGACCAATCATTTGAATTTACCACAGGTGGACTCCAATCAAGTTGAAGAAACATCTCAAGGATGATCAATGGAAACAGGATGGACCTGAGCTCAATTTCCAAGCCTCATAGCAAAGGGTCTGAAAATGTATGTAAATAAGGTATTTTTAAAATATTTTTTCATTAATAAAAACTATATGTTATCGCTTTGTCATTATGTGGTATTGTGTGTAGATAGATTTTATTTTATTTAATCCATTTTAGTATAAGGCTGTAACGTAACAAAATGTGGAAAAAAGTAAGGGGTCTGAAAACTTTCCGAATGCACTGTACCTATGCAGGCTAGCTTCTTTTCCTTTGCTAGCCAGCCAACTAAATCTATCACACAATCACATCAAGCAGCTGAAATGACAGAAAACGATCTACATTTTTGTTTGTTTTACCTTGGATTATATTGCCATTTCTTTGGATATATCCATTACAATGACCCTGATAAATGAATTTGCCTGGCTCAGAGAAGCTGTCAGTCTGGTCACATTCATACAGATCGCATGGTGGAGGTCCCCAAAAAAACGGACAACATTGATCCACAGGTCGGAGAGGTAGACAGCAAGGTTTAGACAAACCTCAACTGTTTCAAACCAAATGCTAGCCTCTGGGCATTGGGAAATATTGAATATTACAAAATGTTTCCGCCCGGTTTCGAACCTGTTCGCGTGTGAGGCGAACTACCACTACACTACGGAAACCGAATGATTGGAAAACTAAGGGTGTGACTGACTTTCGCGTGTGAGGCGAACGTGATAATCAATACACTACTGAAACTAAAGCCTGAATAGCAAATACTGAGAAGTGCGAAGGACCAATTTGTTAAAATGTGTTTCCGCCCGGTCTCGAACCGGGGACCTTTCGCGTGTTAGGCGAACGTGATAACCACTACACTACGGAAACCCATTGAGTGGAGTACTAAGGGTGTGGCTGACTTTGGCTGGGTGGGACATTTATCGCTCTCAGAACCTAATGATATCAGAAATTACTTAGTCAATTAATTAAACAATAAGGCTTGAGAAGCCGGGAATTATTGTGTGCAGCGGCTCTTGGAAGAGGCTTGGTGGTTCAAAACTTCTTCCATTTAAGAGTGATGGAAGCCACTGTGTTCTTGGGTACCTTCAATGCTGCAGAAATGACCAATCATTTGAATTTACCACAGGTGGACTCCAATCAAGTTGAAGAAACATCTCAAGGATGATCAATGGAAACAGGATGGACCTGAGCTCAATTTCCAGCCTCATAGCAAAGGGTCTGAAAACGTACGTAAATAAGGTATTTTTAAAATATTTAATGGGTATTATGGCTCTTTCTGTGGTACTCAATTTGGGAT
The DNA here is from genome assembly GCF_013265735.2 of Oncorhynchus mykiss. NCBI lineage: Eukaryota > Metazoa > Chordata > Actinopteri > Salmoniformes > Salmonidae > Oncorhynchus > Oncorhynchus mykiss. Next base: position 40,793 of record NW_023493812.1, read on the forward strand.
ATTATGTGAGGTAGACATGAGAAGCCGGGAATTATCGTGTGCAGCCGGAACTTGGAAGAGGCTTGGTGGTTCCAAACTTCTTCTATTTAAGAGTGATGGAAGCCACTGTGTTCTTGGGTACCTTCAATGCTGCAGAAATGACCAATCATTTGAATTTACCACAGGTGGACTCCAATCAAGTTGAAGAAACATCTCAAGGATGATCAATGGAAACAGGATGGACCTGAGCTCAATTTCCAGCCTCATAGCAAAGGGTCTGAAAATGTATGTAAATAAGGTATTTTTAAAATATTTTTTTCATTAATAAAAACTATATGCTATCGCTTTGTCATTATGTGGTATTGTGTGTAGATAGATTTTATTTTATTTCATCCATTTTAGTATAAGGCTGTAACGTAACAAAATGTGGAAAAAAGTAAGGGGTCTGAAAACTTTCTGAATGCACTGTACCTATGCAGGCTAGCTTCTTTTCCTTTGCTAGCCAGCCAACTAAATCTATCACACAATCACATCAAGCAGCTGAAATGACAGAAAACGATCTACATTTTTGTTTGTTTTACCTTGGATTATATTGCCATTTCTTTGGATATATCCATTACAATGACCCTGATAAATGAATTTGCCTGGCTCAGAGAAGCTGTCAGTCTGGTCACATTCATACAGATCAGCATGGTGGAGGTCCCCAAAAAAAACGGCAACATTGATCCACAGGTCGGAGAGGTAGACAGCAAGGTTTAGACAAACCTCAACAGTTTCAAACCAAATGCTAGCCTCTTGGCATTGGGAAATATTGAATATTACAAAATGTTTCCGCCCGGATTCGAACCGGGGACCTTTCGCGTGTGAGGCAAACGTGATAACCACTACACTACGGAAACCGAACTTTTGGAAAACTAAGGGTGTGACTGACTTTCGCGTGTGAGGCGAACGTGATAACCAATACACTACTGAAACTAAAGTCTGAATAGCAAATACTGAGAAGTGCGAAGGACCAATTTGTTAAAATGTGTTTCCGCCCGGTCTCGAACCGGGGATCTTTCGCGTGTTAGGCGAACGTGATAACCACTACACTACGGAAACCCAATGAGTGGAGTACTAAGGGTGTGGCTGACTTTGGCTGGGTGGGACATTTATCGCTCTCAGAACCTAATGAAATCAGAAATTGCTTAGTCAATTAATTAAACAGTAAGGCTTGAGAAGCCGGGAATTATTGTGTGCAGCGGCTCTTGGAAGAGGCTTGGTGGTTCAAAACTTCTTCCATTTAAGAGTGATGGAAGCCACTGTGTTCTTGGGTACCTTCATTGCTGCAGAAATGACCAATCATTTGAATTTACCACAGGTGGACTCCAATCAAGTTGAAGAAACATCTCAAGGATGATCAATGGAAACAGGATGGACCTGAGCTCAATTTCCAGCCTCATAGCAAAGGGTCTGAAAACGTACGTAAATAAGGTATTTTTAAAATATTTAATGGGTATTATGGCTCTTTCTGTGGTACTCAATTTGGAATATTATGTGAGGTAGACATGAGAAGCCGGGAATTATCGTGTGCAGCCGGAACTTGGAAGAGGCTTGGTGGTTCCAAACTTCTTCTATTTAAGAGTGATGGAAGCCACTCTGTTCTTGGGTACCTTCAATGCTGCAGAAATGACCAATCATTTGAATTTACCACAGGTGGACTCCAATCAAGTTGAAGAAACATCTCAAGGATGATCAATGGAAACAGGATGGACCTGAGCTCAATTTCCAACCTCATAGCAAAGGGTCTGAAAATGTATGTAAATAAGGTATTTTTAAAATATTTTTTCATTAATAAAAACTATATGTTATCGCTTTGTCATTATGTGGGATTGTGTGTAGATAGATGTTATTTTATTTAATCCATTTTAGTATAAGGCTGTAACGTAACAAAATGTGGAAAAAAGTAAGGGGTCTGAAAACTTTCCGAATGCACTGTACCTATGCAGGCTAGCTTCTTTTCCTTTGCTAGCCAGCCAACTAAATCTATCACACAATCACATCAAGCAGCTGAAATGACAGAAAACAATCTACATTTTTGTTTGTTTTACCTTGGATTATATTGCCATTTCTTTGGATATATCCATTACAATGACCCTGATAAACTGAATTTGCCTGGCTCAGAGAAGCTGTCAGTCTGGTCACATTCATACAGATCGCATGGTGGAGGTCCCCCAAAAAACGGCAACATTGATCCACAGGTCGGAGAGGTAGACAGCAAGGTTTAGACAAACCTCAACTGTTTCAAACCAAATGCTAGCCTCTGGGCATTGGGAAATACTGAATATTACCAAATGTTTCCGCCCGGTTTCGAACCGGGGACCTTTCGCGTGTGAGGCAAACGTGATAACCACTACACTACTGAAACTAAAGTCTGAATAGCAAATACTGAGAAGTGCGAAGGACCAATTTGTAAAAATGTGTTTCCGCCCAGTCTCGAACCGGGGACCTTTCGCGTGTTAGGCAAACGTGATAACCACTACACTACGGAAACCCAATGAGTTGAATACTAAGGGTGTGGCTGACTTTGGCTGGGTGGGACATTTATCGCTCTCAGAACCTAATGATATCAGAAATTACTTAGTCAATTAATTAAACAATAAGGCTTGAGAAGCCGGGAATTATTGTGTGCAGCGGCTCTTGGAAGAGGCTTGGTGGTTCAAAACTTCTTCCATTTAAGAGTGATGGAAGCCACTGTGTTCTTGGGTACCTTCAATGCTGCAGAAATGACCAATCATTTGAATTTACCACAGGTGGACTCCAATCAAGTTGAAGAAACATCTCAAGGATGATCAATGGAAACAGGATGGACCTGAGCTCAATTTCCAGCCTCATAGCAAAGGGTCTGAAAACGTACGTAAATAAGGTATTTTTAAAATATTTAATGGGTATTATGGCTCTTTCTGTGGTACTAAATTTGGAATATTATGTGTGGTAGACATGAGAAGCCTGGAATTATCGTGTGCCGCCGGAACTTGGAAGAGGCTTGGTGGTTCCAAACTTCTTCTATTTAAGAGTGATGGAAGCCACTCTGTTCTTGGGTACCTTCAATGCTGCAGAAATGACCAATCATTTGAATTTACCACAGGTGGACTCCAATCAAGTTGAAGAAACATCTCAAGGATGATCAATGGAAACAGGATGGACCTGAGCTCATTTTCCAACCTCATAGCAAAGGGTCTGAAAATGTATGTAAATAAGGTATTTTTAAAATATTTTTTCATTAATAAAAACTATATGTTATCGCTTTGTCATTATGTGGGATTGTGTGTAGATAGATTTTATTTTATTTAATCAATTTTAGTATAAGGCTGTAACGTAACAAAATGTGGAAAAAAGTAAGGAGTCTGAAAACTTTCCGAATGCACTGTACCTTTGCAGACTAGCTTCTTTTCCTTTGCTAGCCAGCCAACTAAATCTATCACACAATCACATCAAGCAGCTGAAATGACAGAAAACAATCTACATTTTTGTTTGTTTTACCTTGGATTATATTGCCATTTCTTTGGATATATCCATTACAATGACCCTGATAAATGAATTTGCCTGGCTCAGAGAAGCTGTCAGTCTGGTCACATTCATACAGATCGCATGGTGGAGGTCCCCAAAAAAACGGCAACATTGATCCACAGGTCGGAGAGGTAGACAGCAAGGTTTAGACAAACCTCAACTGTTTCAAACCAAATGCTAGCCTCTGGGCATTGGGAAATATTGAATATTACAAAATGTTTCCGCCCGGTTTCGAACCTGGGATAACCACTACACTACGGAAACCGAATGATTGGAAAACTAAGGGTGTGACTGACTTTCGCGTGTGAGGCGAACGTGATAATCAATACACTACTGAAACTAAAGCCTGAATAGCAAATACGCGAAGGTGCGAAGGACCAATTTGTTAAAATGTGTTTCCGCCCGGTCTCGAACCGGGGACCTTTCGCGTGTTAGGCGAACGTGATAACCACTACACTACGGAAACCCATTGAGTGGAGTACTAAGGGTGTGGCTGACTTTGGCTGGGTGGGACATTTATCGCTCTCAGAACCTAATGAAATCAGAAATTACTTAGTCAATTAATTAAACAATAAGGCTTGAGAAGCCGGGAATCATTGTGTGCAGCGGCTCTTGGAAGAGGCTTGGTGGTTCAAAACTTCTTCCATTTAAGAGTGATGGAAGCCACTGTGTTCTTGGGTACCTTCAATGCTGCAGAAATGACCAATCATTTGAATTTACCACAGGTGGACTCCAATCAAGTTGAAGAAACATCTCAAGGATGATCAATGGAAACAGGATGGACCTGAGCTCAATTTCCAGCCACATAGCAAAGGGTCTGAAAACGTACGTAAATAAGGTATTTTTAAAATATTTAATGGGTATTATGGCTCTTTCTGTGGTACTCAATTTGGGATATTATGTGAGGTAGACATGAGAAGCCGGGAATTATCGTGTGCAGCCGGAACTTGGAAGAGGCTTGGTGGTTCCAAACTTCTTCTATTTAAGAGTGATGGAAGCCACTGTGTTCTTGGGTACCTTCAATGCTGCAGAAATGACCAATCATTTGAATTTACCACAGGTGGACTCCAATCAAGTTGAAGAAACATCTCAAGGATGATCAATGGAAACAGGATGGACCTGAGCTCAATTTCCAGCCTCATAGCAAAGGGTCTGAAAATGTATGTAAATAAGGTATTTTTAAAATATTTTTTTCATTAATAAAAACTATATGTTATCGCTTTGTCATTATGTGGTATTGTGTGTAGATAGATTTTATTTTATTTCATCCATTTTAGTATAAGGCTGTAACGTAACAAAATGTGGAAAAAAGTAAGGGGTCTGAAAACTTTCCGAATGCACTGTACCTATGCAGGCTAGCTTCTTTTCCTTTGCTAGCCAGCCAACTAAATCTATCACACAATCACATCAAGCAGCTGAAATGACAGAAAACAATCTACATTTTTGTTTGTTTTACCTTGGATTATATTGCAATTTCTTTGGATATATCCATTACAATGACCCTGATAAATGAATTTGCCTGGCTCAGAGAAGCTGTCAGTCTGGTCACATTCATACAGATCTCATGGTGGAGGTCCCCAAAAAAACGGCAACATTGATCCACAGGTCGGAGAGGTAGACAGCAAGGTTTAGACAAACCTCAACTGTTTCAAACCAAATGCTAGCCTCTGGGCATTGGGAAATATTGAATATTACAAAATGTTTCCGCCCGGTTTCGAACAGGGGACCTTTCGCGTGCGAAGCGAACGTGACAACCACTACACTACTGAAACTAAAGTCTGAATAGCAAATACTGAGAAGTGCGAAGGACCAATTTGTTCAAATGTTTTTCCGCCCGGTCTCGAACCGGGGACCTTTCGCGTGTTAGGCGAACATGATAACCACTACACTACGGAAACCCAATGAGTGGAGTACTAAGGGTGTGGCTGACTTTGGCTGGGTGGGACATTTATCGCTCTCAGAACCTAATGAAATCAGAAATTGCTTAGTCAATTAATTAAACAGTAAGGCTTGAGAAGCCGGGAATTATTGTGTGCAGCGGCTCTTGGAAGAGGCTTGGTGGTTCAAAACTTCTTCCATTTAAGAGTGATGGAAGCCACTGTGTTCTTGGGTACCTTCAATTGCTGCAGAAATGACCAATCATTTGAATTTACCACAGGTGGACTCCAATCAAGTTGAAGAAACATCTCAAGGATGATCAATGGAAACAGGATGGAGCTGAGCTCAATTTCCAGCCTCATAGCAAAGGGTCTGAAAACGTACGTAAATAAGGTATTTTTAAAATATTTAATGGGTATTATGGCTCTTTCTGTGGTACTCAATTTGGGATATTATGTGAGGTAGACATGAGAAGCCGGGAATTATCGTGTGCAGCCGGAACTTGGAAGAGGCTTGGTGGTTCCAAACTTCTTCTATTTAAGAGTGATGGAAGCCACTCTGTTCTTGGGTACCTTCAATGCTGCAGAAATGACCAATCATTTGAATTTACCACAGGTGGACTCCAATCAAGTTGAAGAAACATCTCAAGGATGATCAATGGAAACAGGATGGACCTGAGCTCAATTTCCAACCTCATAGCAAAGGGTCTGAAAATGTATGTAAATAAGGTATTTTTAAAATATTTTTTCATTAATAAAAACTATATGTTATCGCTTTGTCATTATGTGGGATTGTGTGTAGATAGATGTTATTTTATTTTATCCATTTTAGTATAAGGCTGTAACGTAACAAAATGTGGAAAAAAGTAAGGGGTCTGAAAACTTTCCGAATGCACTGTACCTATGCAGGCTAGCTTCTTTTCCTTTGCTAGCCAGCCAACTAAATCTATCACACAATCACATCAAGCAGCTGAAATGACAGAAAACAATCTACATTTTTGTTTGTTTTACCTTGGATTATATTGCCATTTCTTTGGATATATCCATTACAATGACCCTGATAAATGAATTTGCCTGGCTCAGAGAAGCTGTCAGTCTGGTCACATTCATACAGATCTCATGGTGGAGGTCCCCAAAAAAACGGCAACATTGATCCACAGGTCGGAGAGGTAGACAGCAAGGTTTAGACAAACCTCAACTGTTTCAAACCAAATGCTAGCCTCTGGGCATTGGGAAATATTGAATATTACAAAATGTTTCCGCCCGGTTTCGAACAGGGGACCTTTCGCGTGCGAAGCGAACGTGACAACCACTACACTACTGAAACTAAAGTCTGAATAGCAAATACTGAGAAGTGCGAAGGACCAATTTGTTCAAATGTTTTTCCGCCCGGTCTCGAACCGGGGACCTTTCGCGTGTTAGGCGAACATGATAACCACTACACTACGGAAACCCAATGAGTGGAGTACTAAGGGTGTGGCTGACTTTGGCTGGGTGGGACATTTATCGCTCTCAGAACCTAATGAAATCAGAAATTGCTTAGTCAATTAATTAAACAGTAAGGCTTGAGAAGCCGGGAATTATTGTGTGCAGCGGCTCTTGGAAGAGGCTTGGTGGTTCAAAACTTCTTCCATTTAAGAGTGATGGAAGCCACTGTGTTCTTGGGTACCTTCATTGCTGCAGAAATGACCAATCATTTGAATTTACCACAGGTGGACTCCAATCAAGTTGAAGAAACATCTCAAGGATGATCAATGGAAACAGGATGGAGCTGAGCTCAATTTCCAGCCTCATAGCAAAGGGTCTGAAAACGTACGTAAATAAGGTATTTTTAAAATATTTAATGGGTATTATGGCTCTTTCTGTGGTACTCAATTTGGGATATTATGTGAGGTAGACATGAGAAGCCGGGAATTATCGTGTGCAGCCGGAACTTGGAAGAGGCTTGGTGGTTCCAAACTTCTTCTATTTAAGAGTGATGGAAGCCACTCTGTTCTTGGGTACCTTCAATGCTGCAGAAATGACCAATCATTTGAATTTACCACAGGTGGACTCCAATCAAGTTGAAGAAACATCTCAAGGATGATCAATGGAAACAGGATGGACCTGAGCTCAATTTCCAACCTCATAGCAAAGGGTCTGAAAATGTATGTAAATAAGGTATTTTTAAAATATTTTTTCATTAATAAAAACTATATGTTATCGCTTTGTCATTATGTGGGATTGTGTGTAGATAGATGTTATTTTATTTTATCCATTTTAGTATAAGGCTGTAACGTAACAAAATGTGGAAAAAAGTAAGGGGTCTGAAAACTTTCCGAATGCACTGTACCTATGCAGGCTAGCTTCTTTTCCTTTGCTAGCCAGCCAACTAAATCTATCACACAATCACATCAAGCAGCTGAAATGACAGAAAACAATCTACATTTTTGTTTGTTTTACCTTGGATTATATTGCCATTTCTTTGGATATATCCATTACAATGACCCTGATAAATGAATTTGCCTGGCTCAGAGAAGCTGTCAGTCTGGTCACATTCATACAGATCGCATGGTGGAGGTCCCCCAAAAAACGGCAACATTGATCCACAGGTCGGAGAGGTAGACAGCAAGGTTTAGACAAACCTCAACTGTTTCAAACCAAATGCTAGCCTCTGGGCATTGGGAAATACTGAATATTACCAAATGTTTCCGCCCGGTTTCGAACCGGGGACCTTTCGCGTGTGAGGCAAACGTGATAACCACTACACTACTGAAACTAAAGTCTGAATAGCAAATACTGAGAAGTGCGAAGGACCAATTTGTAAAAATGTGTTTCCGCCCTGTCTCGAACCGGGGACCTTTCGCGTGTTAGGCAAACGTGATAACCACTACACTACTGAAACCCAATGAGTTGAATACTAAGGGTGTGGCTGACTTTGGCTGGGTGGGACATTTATCGCTCTCAGAACCTAATGATATCAGAAATTACTTAGTCAATTAATTAAACAATAAGGCTTGAGAAGCCGGGAATTATTGTGTGCAGCGGCTCTTGGAAGAGGCTTGGTGGTTCAAAACTTCTTCCATTTAAGAGTGATGGAAGCCACTGTGTTCTTGGGTACCTTCAATGCTGCAGAAATGACCAATCATTTGAATTTACCACAGGTGGACTCCAATCAAGTTGAAGAAACATCTCAAGGATGATCAATGGAAACAGGATGGACCTGAGCTCAATTTCCAGCCTCATAGCAAAGGGTCTGAAAACGTACGTAAATAAGGTATTTTTAAAATATTTAATGGGTATTATGGCTCTTTCTGTGGTACTAAATTTGGAATATTATGTGTGGTAGACATGAGAAGCCTGGAATTATCGTGTGCCGCCGGAACTTGGAAGAGGCTTGGTGGTTCCAAACTTCTTCTATTTAAGAGTGATGGAAGCCACTCTGTTCTTGGGTACCTTCAATGCTGCAGAAATGACCAATCATTTGAATTTACCACAGGTGGACTCCAATCAAGTTGAAGAAACATCTCAAGGATGATCAATGGAAACAGGATGGACCTGAGCTCATTTTCCAACCTCATAGCAAAGGGTCTGAAAATGTATGTAAATAAGGTATTTTTAAAATATTTTTTCATTAATAAAAACTATATGTTATCGCTTTGTCATTATGTGGGATTGTGTGTAGATAGATTTTATTTTATTTAATCAATTTTAGTATAAGGCTGTAACGTAACAAAATGTGGAAAAAAGTAAGGGGTCTGAAAACTTTCCGAATGCACTGTACCTTTGCAGACTAGCTTCTTTTCCTTTGCTAGCCAGCCAACTAAATCTATCACACAATCACATCAAGCAGCTGAAATGACAGAAAACAATCTACATTTTTGTTTGTTTTACCTTGGATTATATTGCCATTTCTTTGGATATATCCATTACAATGACCCTGATAAATGAATTTGCCTGGCTCAGAGAAGCTGTCAGTCTGGTCACATTCATACAGATCGCATGGTGGAGGTCCCCAAAAAAACGGCAACATTGATCCACAGGTCGGAGAGGTAGACAGCAAGGTTTAGACAAACCTCAACTGTTTCAAACCAAATGCTAGCCTCTGGGCATTGGGAAATATTGAATATTACAAAATGTTTCCGCCCGGTTTCGAACCTGGGATAACCACTACACTACGGAAACCGAATGATTGGAAAACTAAGGGTGTGACTGACTTTCGCGTGTGAGGCGAACGTGATAATCAATACACTACTGAAACTAAAGCCTGAATAGCAAATACGCGAAGGTGCGAAGGACCAATTTGTTAAAATGTGTTTCCGCCCGGTCTCAAACCGGGGACCTTTCGCGTGTTAGGCGAACGTGATAACCACTACACTACGGAAACCCATTGAGTGGAGTACTAAGGGTGTGGCTGACTTTGGCTGGGTGGGACATTTATCGCTCTCAGAACCTAATGAAATCAGAAATTACTTAGTCAATTAATTAAACAATAAGGCTTGAGAAGCCGGGAATCATTGTGTGCAGCGGCTCTTGGAAGAGGCTTGGTGGTTCAAAACTTCTTCCATTTAAGAGTGATGGAAGCCACTGTGTTCTTGGGTACCTTCAATGCTGCAGAAATGACCAATCATTTGAATTTACCACAGGTGGACTCCAATCAAGTTGAAGAAACATCTCAAGGATGATCAATGGAAACAGGATGGACCTGAGCTCAATTTCCAGCCACATAGCAAAGGGTCTGAAAACGTACGTAAATAAGGTATTTTTAAAATATTTAATGGGTATTATGGCTCTTTCTGTGGTACTCAATTTGGGATATTATGTGAGGTAGACATGAGAAGCCGGGAATTATCGTGTGCAGCCGGAACTTGGAAGAGGCTTGGTGGTTCCAAACTTCTTCTATTTAAGAGTGATGGAAGCCACTGTGTTCTTGGGTACCTTCAATGCTGCAGAAATGACCAATCATTTGAATTTACCACAGGTGGACTCCAATCAAGTTGAAGAAACATCTCAAGGATGATCAATGGAAACAGGATGGACCTGAGCTCAATTTCCAGCCTCATAGCAAAGGGTCTGAAAATGTATGTAAATAAGGTATTTTTAAAATATTTTTTTCATTAATAAAAACTATATGTTATCGCTTTGTCATTATGTGGTATTGTGTGTAGATAGATTTTATTTTATTTCATCCATTTTAGTATAAGGCTGTAACGTAACAAAATGTGGAAAAAAGTAAGGGGTCTGAAAACTTTCCGAATGCACTGTACCTATGCAGGCTAGCTTCTTTTCCTTTGCTAGCCAGCCAACTAAATCTATCACACAATCACATCAAGCAGCTGAAATGACAGAAAACGATCTACATTTTTGTTTGTTTTACCTTGGATTATATTGCCATTTCTTTGGATATATCCATTACAATGACCCTGATAAATGAATTTGCCTGGCTCAGAGAAGCTGTCAGTCTGGTCACATTCATACAGATCGCATGGTGGAGGTCCCCAAAAAAACGACAACATTGATCCACAGGTCGGAGAGGTAGACAGCAAGGTTTAGACAAACCTCAACTGTTTCAAACCAAATGCTAGCCTCTGGGGATTGGGAAATATTGAATATTACAAAATGTTTCCGCCCGGTTTCGAACCTGGACCTTTCGCGTGTGAGGCGAACGTGATAACCACTACACTACGGAAACCGAATGATTGGAAAACTAAGGGTGTGACTGACTTTCGCGTGTGAGGCGAACGTGATAACCAATACACTACTGAAACTAAAGTCTGAATAGCAAATACTGAGAAGTGCGAATGACCAATTTGTTAAAATGTGTTTCCGCCCGGTCTCGAACCGGGGACCTTTCGCGTGTTAGGCGAACGTGATAACCACTACACTACGGAAACCCATTGAGTGGAGTACTAAGGGTGTGGCTGACTTTGGCTGGGTGGGACATTTATCGCTCTCAGAACCTAATGAAATCAGAAATTACTTAGTCAATTAATTAAACAATAAGGCTTGAGAAGCCGGGAATTATTGTGTGCAGCGGCTCTTGGAAGAGGCTTGGTGGTTCAAAACTTCTTCCATTTAAGAGTGATGGAAGCCACTGTGTTCTTGGGTACCTTCAATGCTGCAGAAATGACCAATCATTTGAATTTACCACAGGTGGACTCCAATCAAGTTGAAGAAACATCTCAAGGATGATCAATGGAAACAGGATGGACCTGAGCTCAATTTCCAGCCTCATAGCAAAGGGTCTGAAAATGTATGTAAATAAGGTATTTTTAAAATATTTTTTTCATTAATAAAAACGATATGTTATCGCTTTGTCATTATGTGGTATTGTGTGTAGATAGATTTTATTTTATTTCATCCATTTTAGTATAAGGCTGTAACGTAACAAAATGTGGAAAAATGTAAGGGGTCTGAAAACTTTCCGAATGCACTGTACCTATGCTGGCTAGCTTCTTTTCCTTTGCTAGCCAGCCAACTAAATCTATCACACAATCACATCAAGCAGCTGAAATGACAGAAAACGATCTACATTTTTGTTTGTTTTACCTTGGATTATATTGCCATTTCTTTGGATATATCCATTACAATGACCCTGATAAATGAATTTGCCTGGCTCAGAGAAGCTGTCAGTCTGGTCACATTCATACAGATCTCATGGTGGAGGTCCCCAAAAAAACGGCAACATTGATCCACAGGTCGGAGAGGTAGACAGCAAGGTTTAGACAAACCTCAACTGTTTCAAACCAAATGCTAGCCTCTGGGCATTGGGAAATATTGAATATTACAAAATGTTTCCGCCCGGTTTCGAACCGGGGACCTTTTGCGTGTGAGGCAAACGTGATAACCACTACACTACGGAAACCGAATGATTGGAAAACTAAGGGTGTCACTGACTTTCGCGTGTGAGGCGAACGTGATAACCAATACACTACTGAAACTAAAGTCTGAATAGCAAATACTGAGAAGTGCGAAGGACCAATTTGTTAAAATGTGTTTCCGCCCGGTCTCGAACCGGGGACCTTTCGCGTGTTAGGCGAACGTGATAACCACTACACTACGGAAACCCATTGAGTGGAGTACTAAGGGTGTGGCTGACTTTGGCTGGGTGGGACATTTATCGCTCTCAGAACCTAATGAAATCAGAAATTACTTAGTCAATTAATTAAACAATAAGGCTTGAGAAGCCGGGAATTATTGTGTGCAGCGGCTCTTGGAAGAGGCTTGGTGGTTCAAAACTTATTCCATTTAAGAGTGATGGAAGCCACTGTGTTCTTGGGTACCTTCAATGCTGCAGAAATGACCAATCATTTGAATTTACCACAGGTGGACTCCAATCAAGTTGAAGAAACATCTCAAGGATGATCAATGGAAACAGGATGGACCTGAGCTCAATTTCCAGCCTCATAGCAAAGGGTCTGAAAACGTACGTAAATAAGGTATTTTTAAAATATTTAATGGGTATTATGGCTCTTTCTGTGGAACTCAATTTGGGATATTATGTGAGGTAGACATGAGAAGCCGGGAATTATCGTGTGCAGCCGGAACTTGGAAGAGGCTTGGTGGTTCCAAACTTCTTCTATTTAAGAGTGATGGAAGCCACTGTGTTCTTGGGTACCTTCAATGCTGCAGAAATGACCAATCATTTGAATTTACCACAGGTGGACTCCAATCAAGTTGAAGAAACATCTCAAGGATGATCAATGGAAACAGGATGGACCTGAGCTCATTTTCCAACCTCATAGCAAAGGGTCTGAAAATGTATGTAAATAAGGTATTTTTAAAATATTTTTTCATTAATAAAAACTATATGTTATCGCTTTGTCATTATGTGGGATTGTGTGTAGATAGATTTTATTTTATTTAATCAATTTTAGTATAAGGCTGTAACGTAACAAAATGTGGAAAAAAGTAAGGGGTCTGAAAACTTTCCGAATGCACTGTACCTTTGCAGACTAGCTTCTTTTCCTTTGCTAGCCAGCCAACTAAATCTATCACACAATCACATCAAGCAGCTGAAATGACAGAAAACAATCTACATTTTTGTTTGTTTTACCTTGGATTATATTGCCATTTCTTTGGATATATCCATTACAATGACCCTGATAAATGAATTTGCCTGGCTCAGAGAAGCTGTCAGTCTGGTCACATTCATACAGATCGCATGGTGGAGGTCCCCAAAAAAACGGCAACATTGATCCACAGGTCGGAGAGGTAGACAGCAAGGTTTAGACAAACCTCAACTGTTTCAAACCAAATGCTAGCCTCTGGGCATTGGGAAATATTGAATATTACAAAATGTTTCCGCCCGGTTTCGAACCTGGGATAACCACTACACTACGGAAACCGAATGATTGGAAAACTAAGGGTGTGACTGACTTTCGCGTGTGAGGCGAACTTGATAATCAATACACTACTGAAACTAAAGCCTGAATAGCAAATACGCGAAGGTGCGAAGGACCAATTTGTTAAAATGTGTTTCCGCCCGGTCTCAAACCGGGGACCTTTCGCGTGTTAGGCGAACGTGATAACCACTACACTACGGAAACCCATTGAGTGGAGTACTAAGGGTGTGGCTGACTTTGGCTGGGTGGGACATTTATCGCTCTCAGAACCTAATGAAATCAGAAATTACTTAGTCAATTAATTAAACAATAAGGCTTGAGAAGCCGGGAATCATTGTGTGCAGCGGCTCTTGGAAGAGGCTTGGTGGTTCAAAACTTCTTCCATTTAAGAGTGATGGAAGCCACTGTGTTCTTGGGTACCTTCAATGCTGCAGAAATGACCAATCATTTGAATTTACCACAGGTGGACTCCAATCAAGTTGAAGAAACATCTCAAGGATGATCAATGGAAACAGGATGGACCTGAGCTCAATTTCCAGCCACATAGCAAAGGGTCTGAAAACGTACGTAAATAAGGTATTTTTAAAATATTTAATGGGTATTATGGCTCTTTCTGTGGTACTCAATTTGGGATATTATGTGAGGTAGACATGAGAAGCCGGGAATTATCGTGTGCAGCCGGAACTTGGAAGAGGCTTGGTGGTTCCAAACTTCTTCTATTTAAGAGTGATGGAAGCCACTGTGTTCTTGGGTACCTTCAATGCTGCAGAAATGACCAATCATTTGAATTTACCACAGGTGGACTCCAATCAAGTTGAAGAAACATCTCAAGGATGATCAATGGAAACAGGATGGACCTGAGCTCAATTTCCAGCCTCATAGCAAAGGGTCTGAAAATGTATGTAAATAAGGTATTTTTAAAATATTTTTTTCATTAATAAAAACTATATGTTATCGCTTTGTCATTATGTGGTATTGTGTGTAGATAGATTTTATTTTATTTCATCCATTTTAGTATAAGGCTGTAACGTAACAAAATGTGGAAAAAAGTAAGGGGTCTGAAAACTTTCCGAATGCACTGTACCTATGCAGGCTAGCTTCTTTTCCTTTGCTAGCCAGCCAACTAAATCTATCACACAATCACATCAAGCAGCTGAAATGACAGAAAACGATCTACATTTTTGTTTGTTTTACCTTGGATTATATTGCCATTTCTTTGGATATATCCATTACAATGACCCTGATAAATGAATTTGCCTGGCTCAGAGAAGCTGTCAGTCTGGTCACATTCATACAGATCGCATGGTGGAGGTCCCCAAAAAAACGACAACATTGATCCACAGGTCGGAGAGGTAGACAGCAAGGTTTAGACAAACCTCAACTGTTTCAAACCAAATGCTAGCCTCTGGGGATTGGGAAATATTGAATATTACAAAATGTTTCCGCCCGGTTTCGAACCTGGGACCTTTCGCGTGTGAGGCGAACGTGATAACCACTACACTACGGAAACCGAATGATTGGAAAACTAAGGGTGTGACTGACTTTCGCGTGTGAGGCGAACGTGATAACCAATACACTACTGAAACTAAAGTCTGAATAGCAAATACTGAGAAGTGCGAATGACCAATTTGTTAAAATGTGTTTCCGCCCGGTCTCGAACCGGGGACCTTTCGCGTGTTAGGCGAATGTGATAACCACTACACTACGGAAACCCATTGAGTGGAGTACTAAGGGTGTGGCTGACTTTGGCTGGGTGGGACATTTATCGCTCTCAGAACCTAATGAAATCAGAAATTACTTAGTCAATTAATTAAACAATAAGGCTTGAGAAGCCGGGAATTATTGTGTGCAGCGGCTCTTGGAAGAGGCTTGGTGGTTCAAAACTTATTCCATTTAAGAGTGATGGAAGCCACTGTGTTCTTGGGTACCTTCAATGCTGCAGAAATGACCAATCATTTGAATTTACCACAGGTGGACTCCAATCAAGTTGAAGAAACATCTCAAGGATGATCAATGGAAACAGGATGGACCTGAGCTCAATTTCCAGCCTCATAGCAAAGGGTCTGAAAATGTATGTAAATAAGGTATTTTTAAAATATTTTTTTCATTAATAAAAACGATATGTTATCGCTTTGTCATTATGTGGTATTGTGTGTAGATAGATTTTATTTTATTTCATCCATTTTAGTATAAGGCTGTAACGTAACAAAATGTGGAAAAATGTAAGGGGTCTGAAAACTTTCCGAATGCACTGTACCTATGCTGGCTAGCTTCTTTTCCTTTGCTAGCCAGCCAACTAAATCTATCACACAATCACATCAAGCAGCTGAAATGACAGAAAACGATCTACATTTTTGTTTGTTTTACCTTGGATTATATTGCCATTTCTTTGGATATATCCATTACAATGACCCTGATAAATGAATTTGCCTGGCTCAGAGAAGCTGTCAGTCTGGTCACATTCATACAGATCTCATGGTGGAGGTCCCCAAAAAAACGGCAACATTGATCCACAGGTCGGAGAGGTAGACAGCAAGGTTTAGACAAACCTCAACTGTTTCAAACCAAATGCTAGCCTCTGGGCATTGGGAAATATTGAATATTACAAAATGTTTCCGCCCGGTTTCGAACCGGGGACCTTTCGCGTGTGAGGCGAACGTGATAACCACTACACTACGGAAACCGAATGATTGGAAAACTAAGGGTGTCACTGACTTTCGCGTGTGAGGCGAACGTGATAACCAATACACTACGGAAACCCATTGAGTGGAGTACTAAGGGTGTGGCTGACTTTGGCTGGGTGGGACATTTATCGCTCTCAGAACCTAATGAAATCAGAAATTACTTAGTCAATTAATTAAACAATAAGGCTTGAGAAGCCGGGAATTATTGTGTGCAGCGGCTCTTGGAAGAGGCTTGGTGGTTCAAAACTTATTCCATTTAAGAGTGATGGAAGCCACTGTGTTCTTGGGTACCTTCAATGCTGCAGAAATGACCAATCATTTGAATTTACCACAGGTGGACTCCAATCAAGTTGAAGAAACATCTCAAGGATGATCAATGGAAACAGGATGGACCTGAGCTCAATTTCCAGCCTCATAGCAAAGGGTCTGAAAACGTACGTAAATAAGGTATTTTTAAAATATTTAATGGGTATTATGGCTCTTTCTGTGGAACTCAATTTGGGATATTATGTGAGGTAGACATGAGAAGCCGGGAATTATCGTGTGCAGCCGGAACTTGGAAGAGGCTTGGTGGTTCCAAACTTCTTCTATTTAAGAGTGATGGAAGCCACTGTGTTCTTGGGTACCTTCAATGCTGCAGAAATGACCAATCATTTGAATTTACCACAGGTGGACTCCAATCAAGTTGAAGAAACATCTCAAGGATGATCAATGGAAACAGGATGGACCTGAGCTCAATTTCCAGCCTCATAGCAAAGGGTCTGAAAATGTATGTAAATAAGGTATTTTTAAAATATTTTTTTCATTAATAAAAACTATATGCTATCGCTTTGTCATTATGTGGTATTGTGTGTGGATAGATTTTATTTTATTTCATCCATTTTAGTATAAGGCTGTAACGTAACAAAATGTGGAAAAAAGTAAGGGGTCTGAAAACTTTCTGAATGCACTGTACCTATGCAGGCTAGCTTCTTTTCCTTTGCTAGCCAGCCAACTAAATCTATCACACAATCACATCAAGCAGCTGAAATGACAGAAAACGATCTACATTTTTGTTTGTTTTACCTTGGATTATATTGCCATTTCTTTGGATATATCCATTACAATGACCCTGATAAATGAATTTGCCTGGCTCAGAGAAGCTGTCAGTCTGGTCACATTCATACAGATCACATGGTGGAGGTCCCCAAAAAAACGGCAACATTGATCCACAGGTCGGAGAGGTAGACAGCAAGGTTTAGACAAACCTCAACAGTTTCAAACCAAATGCTAGCCTTTTGGCATTGGGAAATATTGAATATTACAAAATGTTTCCGCCCGGATTCGAACCGGGGACCTTTCGCGTGTGAGGCAAACGTGATAACCACTACACTACGGAAACCGAACTTTTGGAAAACTAAGGGTGTGACTGACTTTCGCGTGTGAGGCGAACGTGATAACCAATACACTACTGAAACTAAAGTCTGAGTAGCAAATACTGAGAAGTGCGAAGGACCAATTTGTTAAAATGTGTTTCCGCCCGGTCTCGAACCGGGGATCTTTCTCGTGTTAGGCGAACGTGATAACCACTACACTACGGAAACCCAATGAGTGGAGTACTAAGGGTGTGGCTGACTTTGGCTGGGTGGGACATTTATCGCTCTCAGAATCTAATGAAATCAGAAATTACTTAGTCAATTAATTAAACAATAAGGCTTGAGAAGCCGGGAATTATTGTGTGCAGCGGCTCTTGGAAGAGGCTTGGTGGTTCAAAACTTCTTCCATTTAAGAGTGATGGAAGCCACTGTGTTCTTGGGTACCTTCAATGCTGCAGAAATGACCAATCATTTGAATTTACCACAGGTGGACTCCAATCAAGTTGAAGAAACATCTCAAGGATGATCAATGGAAACAGGATGGACCTGAGCTCAATTTCCAGCCTCATAGCAAAGGGTCTGAAAATGTATGTAAATAAGGTATTTTTAAAATATTTTTTTCATTAATAAAAACGATATGTTATCGCTTTGTCATTATGTGGTATTGTGTGTAGATAGATTTTATTTTATTTCATCCATTTTAGTATAAGGCTGTAACGTAACAAAATGTGGAAAAAAGTAAGGGGTCTGAAAACTTTCCGAATGCACTGTACCTATGCTGGCTAGCTTCTTTTCCTTTGCTAGCCAGCCAACTAAATCTATCACACAATCACATCAAGCAGCTGAAATGACAGAAAACGATCTACATTTTTATTTGTTTTACCTTGGATTATATTGCCATTTCTTTGGATATATCCATTACAATGACCCTGATAAATGAATTTGCCTGGCTCAGAGAAGCTGTCAGTCTGGTCACATTCATACAGATCTCATGGTGGAGGTCCCCAAAAAAACGGCAACATTGATCCACAGGTCGGAGAGGTAGACAGCAAGGTTTAGACAAACCTCAACTGTTTCAAACCAAATGCTAGCCTCTGGGCATTGGGAAGTATTGAATATTACAAAATGTTTCCGCCCGGTTTCGAACCGGGGACCTTTCGCGTGTGAGGCGAACGTGATAACCACTACACTACGGAAACCTAATGATTGGAAAACTAAGGGTGTCACTGACTTTCGCGTGTGAGGCGAACGTGATAACCAATACACTACTGAAACTAAAGTCTGAATAGCAAATACTGAGAAGTGCGAAGGACCAATTTGTTAAAATGTGTTTCCGCCCGGTCTCGAACCAGGGACCTTTCGCGTGTTAGGCGAACGTGATAACCACTTCACTACGGAAACCCAATGAGTGGAGTACTTAGGGTGTGGCTGACTTTGGCTGGGTGGGACATTTATCGCTCTCAGAACCTAATGAAATCAGAAATTACTTAGTCAATTAAT
The DNA here is from genome assembly GCF_013265735.2 of Oncorhynchus mykiss. Lineage (NCBI taxonomy): Eukaryota > Metazoa > Chordata > Actinopteri > Salmoniformes > Salmonidae > Oncorhynchus > Oncorhynchus mykiss. Next base: position 60,061 of record NW_023493812.1, read on the forward strand.
TAAACAATAAGGCTTGAGAAGCCGGGAATTATTGTGTGCAGCGGCTCTTGGAAGAGGCTTGGTGGTTCAAAACTTCTTCCATTTAAGAGTGATGGAAGCCACTGTGTTCTTGGGTACCTTCAATGCTGCAGAAATGACCAATCATTTGAATTTACCACAGGTGGACTCCAATCAAGTTGAAGAAACATCTCAAGGATGATCAATGGAAACAGGATGGACCTGAGCTCAATTTCCAGCCTCATAGCAAAGGGTCTGAAAACTTACGTAAATAAGGTATTTTTAAAATATTTAATGGGTATTATGGCTCTTTCTGTGGAACTCAATTTGGGATATTATGTGAGGTAGACATGAGAAGCCGGGAATTATCGTGTGCAGCCGGAACTTGGAAGAGGCTTGGTGGTTCCAAACTTCTTCCATTTAAGAGAGTTGGAAGCCACTGTGTTCTTGGGTACCTTCAATGCTGCAGAAATGACCAATCATTTGAATTTACCACAGGTGGACTCCAATCAAGTTGAAGAAACATCTCAAGGATGATCAATGGAAACAGGATGGACCTGAGCTCAATTTCCAGCCTCATAGCAAAGGGTCTGAAAATGTATGTAAATAAGGTATTTTTAAAATATTTTTTTCATTAATAAAAACTATATGTTATCGCTTTGTCATTATGTGGTATTGTGTGTAGATAGATTTTATTTTATTTCATCCATTTTAGTATAAGGCTGTAACGTAACAAAATGTGGAAAAAAGTAAGGGGTCTGAAAACTTTCCGAATGCACTGTACCTATGCAGGCTAGCTTCTTTTCCTTTGCTAGCCAGCCAACTAAATCTATCACACAATCACATCAAGCAACTGAAATGACAGAAAACAATCTACATTTTTGTTTGTTTTACCTTGGATTATATTGCCATTTCTTTGGATATATCCATTACAATGACCCTGATAAATGAATTTGCCTGGCTCAGAGAAGCTGTCAGTCTGGTCACATTCATACAGATCTCATGGTGGAGGTCCCCAAAAAAACGGCAACATTGATCCACAGGTCGGAGAGGTAGACAGCAAGGTTTAGACAAACCTCAACTGTTTCAAACCAAATGCTAGCCTCTGGGCATTGGGAAATATTGAATATTACAAAATGTTTCCGCCCGGTTTCGAACCGGGGACCTTTCGCGTGTGAGGCGAACGTGATAACCACTACACTACGGAAACCGAATGATTGGAAAACTAAGGGTGTCACTGACTTTCGCGTGTGAGGCGAACGTGATAACCAATACACTACTGAAACTAAAGTCTGAATAGCAAATACTGAGAAGTGCGAAGGACCAATTTGTTAAAATGTGTTTCCGCCCGGTCTCGAACCGGGGACCTTTCGCGTGTTAGGCGAACGTGATAACCACTACACTACGGAAACCCATTGAGTGGAGTACTAAGGGTGTGGCTGACTTTGGCTGGGTGGGACATTTATCGCTCTCAGAACCTAATGAAATCAGAAATTACTTAGTCAATTAATTAAACAATAAGGCTTGAGAAGCCGGGAATTATTGTGTGCAGCGGCTCTTGGAAGAGGCTTGGTGGTTCAAAACTTATTCCATTTAAGAGTGATGGAAGCCACTGTGTTCTTGGGTACCTTCAATGCTGCAGAAATGACCAATCATTTGAATTTACCACAGGTGGACTCCAATCAAGTTGAAGAAACATCTCAAGGATGATCAATGGAAACAGGATGGACCTGAGCTCAATTTCCAGCCTCATAGCAAAGGGTCTGAAAACGTACGTAAATAAGGTATTTTTAAAATATTTAATGGGTATTATGGCTCTTTCTGTGGAACTCAATTTGGGATATTATGTGAGGTAGACATGAGAAGCCGGGAATTATCGTGTGCAGCCGGAACTTGGAAGAGGCTTGGTGGTTCCAAACTTCTTCTATTTAAGAGTGATGGAAGCCACTGTGTTCTTGGGTACCTTCAATGCTGCAGAAATGACCAATCATTTGAATTTACCACAGGTGGACTCCAATCAAGTTGAAGAAACATCTCAAGGATGATCAATGGAAACAGGATGGACCTGAGCTCAATTTCCAGCCTCATAGCAAAGAGTCTGAAAATGTATGTAAATAAGGTATTTTTAAAATATTTTTTTCATTAATAAAAACTATATGCTATCGCTTTGTCATTATGTGGTATTGTGTGTGGATAGATTTTATTTTATTTCATCCATTTTAGTATAAGGCTGTAACGTAACAAAATGTGGAAAAAAGTAAGGGGTCTGAAAACTTTCTGAATGCACTGTACCTATGCAGGCTAGCTTCTTTTCCTTTGCTAGCCAGCCAACTAAATCTATCACACAATCACATCAAGCAGCTGAAATGACAGAAAACGATCTACATTTTTGTTTGTTTTACCTTGGATTATATTGCCATTTCTTTGGATATATCCATTACAATGACCCTGATAAATGAATTTGCCTGGCTCAGAGAAGCTGTCAGTCTGGTCACATTCATACAGATCGCATGGTGGAGGTCCCCCAAAAAACGGCAACATTGATCCACAGGTCGGAGAGGTAGACAGCAAGGTTTAGACAAACCTCAACTGTTTCAAACCCAATGCTAGCCTCTGGGCATTGGGAGATATTGAATATTACAAAATGTTTCCGCCCGGTTTCGAACCAGAGACCTTTCGCTTGTGAGGCGAACGTGATAACCACTACACTACGGAAACCGAAAGATTGGAAGACTAAGGGTGTGACTGACTTTCGCGTGTGTGGCGAACGTGATAACCAATACACTACTGAAACTAAAGTCTGAATAGCAAATACTGAGAAGTGAGAAGGACCAATTTGTTAAAATGTGTTTCCGCCCGGTCTCGAACCGGTGACCTTTCGCGTGTTAGGCGTACGTGATAACCTCTACACTACGGAAACCCAATGAGTGGAAAACTAAGGGTGTGGCTGACTTTGGCTGGGTGGGACATTTATCGCTCTCAGAACCTAATGATATCAGAAATTACTTAGTCAATTAATTAAACAATAAGGCTTGAGAAGCCGGGAATTATTATGTGCAGCGGCTCTTGGAAGAGGCTTGGTGGTTCAAAACTTCTTCCATTTAAGAGTGATGGAAGCCACTGTGTTCTTGGGTACCTTCAATGCTGCAGAAATGACCAATCATTTGAATTTACCACAGGTGGACTCCAATCAAGTTGAAGAAACATCTCAAGGATGATCAATGGAAACAGGATGGACCTGAGCTCAATTTCCAGCCTCATAGCAAAGGGTCTGAAAATGTATGTAAATAAGGTATTTTTAAAATATTTTTTTCATTAATAAAAACTATATGTTATCGCTTTGTCATTGTGTGGTATTGTGTGTAGATAGATTTTTATTTTATTTCATCCATTTTAGTATAAGGCTGTAACGTAACAAAATGTGGAAAAAAGTAAGGGGTCTGAAAACTTTCCGAATGCACTGTACCTATGCAGGCTAGCTTCTTTTCCTTTGCTAGCCAGCCAACTAAATCTATCACACAATCACATCAAGCAACTGAAATGACAGAAAACAATCTACATTTTTGTTTGTTTTACCTTGGATTATATTGCCATTTCTTTGGATATATCCATTACAATGACCCTGATAAATGAATTTGCCTGGCTCAGAGAAGCTGTCAGTCTGGTCACATTCATACAGATCGCATGGTGGAGGTCCCCAAAAAAACGGCAACATTGATCCACAGGTCGGAGAGGTAGACAGCAAGGTTTAGACAAACCTCAACTGTTTCAAACCCAATGCTAGCCTCTGGGCATTGGGAGATATTGAATATTACAAAATGTTTCCGCCCGGTTTCGAACCAGAGACCTTTCGCTTGTGAGGCGAACGTGATAACCACTACACTACGGAAACCGAAAGATTGGAAGACTAAGGGTGTGACTGACTTTCGCGTGTGTGGCGAACGTGATAACCAATACACTACTGAAACTAAAGTCTGAATAGCAAATACTGAGAAGTGCGAAGGACCAATTTGTTAAAATGTGTTTCCGCCTGGTCTCGAACCGGGGACCTTTCGCGTGTTAGGCGAACGTGATAACCTCTACACTACGGAAACCCAATGAGTGGAAAACTAAGGGTGTGGCTGACTTTGGCTGGGTGGGACATTTATCGCTCTCAGAACCTAATGATATCAGAAATTACTTAGTCAATTAATTAAACAATAAGGCTTGAGAAGCTGGGAATTATTGTGTGCAGCGGCTCTTGGAAGAGGCTTGGTGGTTCAAAACTTCTTCCATTTAAGAGTGATGGAAGCCACTGTGTTCTTGGGTACCTTCAATGCTGCAGAAATGACCAATCATTTGAATTTACCACAGGTGGACTCCAATCAAGTTGAAGAAACATCTCAAGGATGATCAATGGAAACAGGATGGACCTGAGCTCAATTTCCAGCCTCATAGCAAAGGGTCTGAAAATGTATGTAAATAAGGTATTTTTAAAATATTTTTTTCATTAATAAAAACGATATGTTATCGCTTTGTCATTATGTGGTATTGTGTGTAGATAGATTTTATTTTATTTCATCCATTTTAGTATAAGGCTGTAACGTAACAAAATGTGGAAAAATGTAAGGGGTCTGAAAACTTTCCGAATGCACTGTACCTATGCTGGCTAGCTTCTTTTCCTTTGCTAGCCAGCCAACTAAATCTATCACACAATCACATCAAGCAGCTGAAATGACAGAAAACGATCTACATTTTTGTTTGTTTTACCTTGGATTATATTGCCATTTATCGCTCTCAGAACCTAATGAAATCAGAAATTACTTAGTCAATTAATTAAACAATAAGGCTTGAGAAGCCGGGAATTATTGTGTGCAGCGGCTCTTGGAAGAGGCTTGGTGGTTCAAAACTTCTTCCATTTAAGAGTGATGGAAGCCACTGTGTTCTTGGGTACCTTCAATGCTGCAGAAATGACCAATCATTTGAATTTACCACAGGTGGACTCCAATCAAGTTGAAGAAACATCTCAAGGATGATCAATGGAAACAGGATGGACCTGAGCTCAATTTCCAGCCTCATAGCAAAGGGTCTGAAAACTTACGTAAATAAGGTATTTTTAAAATATTTAATGGGTATTATGGCTCTTTCTGTGGAACTCAATTTGGGATATTATGTGAGGTAGACATGAGAAGCCGGGAATTATCGTGTGCAGCCGGAACTTGGAAGAGGCTTGGTGGTTCCAAACTTCTTCCATTTAAGAGTGATGGAAGCCACTGTGTTCTTGGGTACCTTCAATGCTGCAGAAATGACCAATCATTTGAATTTACCACAGGTGGACTCCAATCAAGTTGAAGAAACATCTCAAGGATGATCAATGGAAACAGGATGGACCTGAGCTCAATTTCCAGCCTCATAGCAAAGGGTCTGAAAATGTATGTAAATAAGGTATTTTTAAAATATTTTTTTCATTAATAAAAACTATATGTTATCGCTTTGTCATTATGTGGTATTGTGTGTAGATAGATTTTATTTTATTTCATCCATTTTAGTATAAGGCTGTAACGTAACAAAATGTGGAAAAAAGTAAGGGGTCTGAAAACTTTCCGAATGCACTGTACCTATGCAGGCTAGCTTCTTTTCCTTTGCTAGCCAGCCAACTAAATCTATCACACAATCACATCAAGCAACTGAAATGACAGAAAACAATCTACATTTTTGTTTGTTTTACCTTGGATTATATTGCCATTTCTTTGGATATATCCATTACAATGACCCTGATAAATGAATTTGCCTGGCTCAGAGAAGCTGTCAGTCTGGTCACATTCATACAGATCTCATGGTGGAGGTCCCCCAAAAAACGGCAACATTGATCCACAGGTCGGAGAGGTAGACAGCAAGGTTTAGACAAACCTCAACTGTTTCAAACCAAATGCTAACCTCTGGGCATTGGGAAATATTGAATATTACAAAATGTTTCCGCCCGGTTTCGAACCGGGGACCTTTCGCGTGTGAGGCGAACGTGATAACCACTACACTACGGAAACCGAATGATTGGAAAACTAAGGGTGTCACTGACTTTCGCGTGTGAGGCGAACGTGATAACCAATACACTACTGAAACTAAAGTCTGAATAGCAAATACTGAGAAGTGCGAAGGACCAATTTGTTAAAATGTGATTCCGCCCGGTCTCGAACCGGGGACCTTTCGCGTGTTAGGCGAACGTGATAACCACTACACTACGGAAACCCATTGAGTGGAGTACTAAGGGTGTGGCTGACTTTGGCTGGGTGGGACATTTATCGCTCTCAGAACCTAATGAAATCAGAAATTACTTAGTCAATTAATTAAACAATAAGGCTTGAGAAGCCGGGAATTATTGTGTGCAGCGGCTCTTGGAAGAGGCTTGGTGGTTCAAAACTTATTCCATTTAAGAGTGATGGAAGCCACTGTGTTCTTGGGTACCTTCAATGCTGCAGAAATGACCAATCATTTGAATTTACCACAGGTGGACTCCAATCAAGTTGAAGAAACATCTCAAGGATGATCAATGGAAACAGGATGGACCTGAGCTCAATTTCCAGCCTCATAGCAAAGGGTCTGAAAACGTACGTAAATAAGGTATTTTTAAAATATTTAATGGGTATTATGGCTCTTTCTGTGGAACTCAATTTGGGATATTATGTGAGGTAGACATGAGAAGCCGGGAATTATCGTGTGCAGCCGGAACTTGGAAGAGGCTTGGTGGTTCCAAACTTCTTCTATTTAAGAGTGATGGAAGCCACTGTGTTCTTGGGTACCTTCAATGCTGCAGAAATGACCAATCATTTGAATTTACCACAGGTGGACTCCAATCAAGTTGAAGAAACATCTCAAGGATGATCAATGGAAACAGGATGGACCTGAGCTCAATTTCCAGCCTCATAGCAAAGGGTCTGAAAATGTATGTAAATAAGGTATTTTTAAAATATTTTTTTCATTAATAAAAACTATATGCTATCGCTTTGTCATTATGTGGTATTGTGTGTGGATAGATTTTATTTTATTTCATCCATTTTAGTATAAGGCTGTAACGTAACAAAATGTGGAAAAAAGTAAGGGGTCTGAAAACTTTCTGAATGCACTGTACCTATGCAGGCTAGCTTCTTTTCCTTTGCTAGCCAGCCAACTAAATCTATCACACAATCACATCAAGCAGCTGAAATGACAGAAAACGATCTACATTTTTGTTTGTTTTACCTTGGATTATATTGCCATTTCTTTGGATATATCCATTACAATGACCCTGATAAATGAATTTGCCTGGCTCAGAGAAGCTGTCAGTCTGGTCACATTCATACAGATCACATGGTGGAGGTCCCCAAAAAAACGGCAACATTGATCCACAGGTCGGAGAGGTAGACAGCAAGGTTTAGACAAACCTCAACAGTTTCAAACCAAATGCTAGCCTTTTGGCATTGGGAAATATTGAATATTACAAAATGTTTCCGCCCGGATTCGAACCGGGGACCTTTCGCGTGTGAGGCAAACGTGATAACCACTACACTACGGAAACCGAACTTTTGGAAAACTAAGGGTGTGACTGACTTTCGCGTGTGAGGCGAACGTGATAACCAATACACTACTGAAACTAAAGTCTGAATAGCAAATACTGAGAAGTGCGAAGGACCAATTTGTTAAAATGTGTTTCCGTCCGGTCTCGAACCGGGGATCTTTCGCGTGTTAGGCGAACGTGATAACCACTACACTACGGAAACCCAATGAGTGGAGTACTAAGGGTGTGGCTGACTTTGGCTGGGTGGGACATTTATCGCTCTCAGAATCTAATGAAATCAGAAATTACTTAGTCAATTAATTAAACAATAAGGCTTGAGAAGCCGGGAATTATTGTGTGCAGCGGCTCTTGGAAGAGGCTTGGTGGTTCAAAACTTCTTCCATTTAAGAGTGATGGAAGCCACTGTGTTCTTGGGTACCTTCAATGCTGCAGAAATGACCAATCATTTGAATTTACCACAGGTGGACTCCAATCAAGTTGAAGAAACATCTCAAGGATGATCAATGGAAACAGGATGGACCTGAGCTCAATTTCCAGCCTCATAGCAAAGGGTCTGAAAATGTATGTAAATAAGGTATTTTTAAAATATTTTTTTCATTAATAAAAACGATATGTTATCGCTTTGTCATTATGTGGTATTGTGTGTAGATAGATTTTATTTTATTTCATCCATTTTAGTATAAGGCTGTAACGTAACAAAATGTGGAAAAATGTAAGGGGTCTGAAAACTTTCCGAATGCACTGTACCTATGCTGGCTAGCTTCTTTTCCTTTGCTAGCCAGCCAACTAAATCTATCACACAATCACATCAAGCAGCTGAAATGACAGAAAACGATCTACATTTTTGTTTGTTTTACCTTGGATTATATTGCCATTTCTTTGGATATATCCATTACAATGACCCTGATAAATGAATTTGCCTGGCTCAGAGAAGCTGTCAGTCTGGTCACATTCATACAGATCTCATGGTGGAGGTCCCCAAAAAAACGGCAACATTGATCCACAGGTCGGAGAGGTAGACAGCAAGGTTTAGACAAACCTCAACTGTTTCAAACCAAATGCTAGCCTCTGGGCATTGGGAAATATTGAATATTACAAAATGTTTCCGCCCGGTTTCGAACCGGGGACCTTTCGCGTGTGAGGCGAACGTGATAACCACTACACTACGGAAACCGAATGATTGGAAAACTAAGGGTGTCACTGACTTTCGCGTGTGAGGCGAACGTGATAACCAATACACTACTGAAACTAAAGTCTGAATAGCAAATACTGAGAAGTGCGAAGGACCAATTTGTTAAAATGTGTTTCCGCCCGGTCTCGAACCGGGGACCTTTCGCGTGTTAGGCGTACGTGATAACCTCTACACTACGGAAACCCAATGAGTGGAAAACTAAGGGTGTGGCTGACTTTGGCTGGGTGGGACATTTATCGCTCTCAGAACCTAATGATATCAGAAATTACTTAGTCAATTAATTAAACAATAAGGCTTGAGAAGCCGGGAATTATTATGTGCATCGGCTCTTGGAAGAGGCTTGGTGGTTCAAAACTTCTTCCATTTAAGAGTGATGGAAGCCACTGTGTTCTTGGGTACCTTCAATGCTGCAGAAATGACCAATCATTTGAATTTACCACAGGTGGACTCCAATCAAGTTGAAGAAACATCTCAAGGATGATCAATGGAAACAGGATGGACCTGAGCTCAATTTCCAGCCTCATAGCAAAGGGTCTGAAAATGTATGTAAATAAGGTATTTTTAAAATATTTTTTTCATTAATAAAAACTATAGTTTATCGCTTTGTCATTATGTGGTATTGTGTGTAGATAGATTTTTATTTTATTTCATCCATTTTAGTATAAGGCTGTAACGTAACAAAATGTGGAAAAAAGTAAGGGGTCTGAAAACTTTCCGAATGCACTGTACCTATGCAGGCTAGCTTCTTTTCCTTTGCTAGCCAGCCAACTAAATCTATCACACAATCACATCAAGCAACTGAAATGACAGAAAACAATCTACATTTTTGTTTGTTTTACCTTGGATTATATTGCCATTTCTTTGGATATATCCATTACAATGACCCTGATAAATGAATTTGCCTGGCTCAGAGAAGCTGTCAGTCTGGTCACATTCATACAGATCGCATGGTGGAGGTCCCCAAAAAAACGGCAACATTGATCCACAGGTCGGAGAGGTAGACAGCAAGGTTTAGACAAACCTCAACTGTTTCAAACCCAATGCTAGCCTCTGGGCATTGGGAGATATTGAATATTACAAAATGTTTCCGCCCGGTTTCGAACCAGAGACCTTTCGCTTGTGAGGCGAACGTGATAACCACTACACTACGGAAACCGAAAGATTGGAAGACTAAGGGTGTGACTGACTTTCGCGTGTGTGGCGAACGTGATAACGAATACACTACTGAAACTAAAGTCTGAATAGCAAATACTGAGAAGTGCGAAGGACCAATTTGTTAAAATGTGTTTCCGCCCGGTCTCGAACCGGGGACCTTTCGCGTGTTAGGCGAACGTGATAACCTCTACACTACGGAAACCCAATGAGTGGAAAACTAAGGGTGTGGCTGACTTTGGCTGGGTGGGACATTTATCGCTCTCAGAACCTAATGAAATCAGAAATTACTTAGTCAATTAATTAAACAATAAGGCTTGAGAAGCCGGGAATTATTGTGTGCAGCGGCTCTTGGAAGAGGCTTGGTGGTTCAAAACTTCTTCCATTTAAGAGTGATGGAAGCCACTGTGTTCTTGGGTACCTTCAATGCTGCAGAAATGACCAATCATTTGAATTTACCACAGGTGGACTCCAATCAAGTTGAAGAAACATGTCAAGGTTGATCAATGGAAACAGGATGGACCTGAGCTCAATTTCCAGCCTCATAGCAAAGGGTCTGAAAACGTACGTAAATAAGGTATTTTTAAAATATTTAATGGGTATTATGGCTCTTTCTGTGGTACTCAATTTGGGATATTATGTGAGGTAGACATGAGAAGCCGGGAATTATCGTGTGCAGCCGGAACTTGGAAGAGGCTTGGTGGTTCCAAACTTCTTCTATTTAAGAGTGATGGAAGCCACTGTGTTCTTGGGTACCTTCAATGCTGCAGAAATGACCAATCATTTGAATTTACCACAGGTGGACTCCAATCAAGTTGAAGAAACATCTCAAGGATGATCAATGGAAACAGGATGGACCTGAGCTCAATTTCCAGTCTCATAGCAAAGGGTCTGAAAATGTATGTAAATAAGGTATTTTTAAAATATTTTTTTCAGTAATAAAAACTATATGTTATCGCTTTGTCATTATGTGGTATTGTGTGTAGATAGATTTTATTTTATTTCATCCATTTTAGTATAAGGCTGTAACGTAACAAAATGTGGAAAAAAGTAAGGGGTCTGAAAACTTTCCGAATGCACTGTACCTATGCAGGCTAGCTTCTTTCCTTTGCTAGCCAGCCAACTAAATCTATCACACAATCACATCAAGCAGCTGAAATGACAGAAAACGATCTACATTTTTGTTTGTTTTACCTTGGATTATATGGCCATTTCTTTGGATATATCCATTACAATGACCCTGATAAATGAATTTGCCTGGCTCAGAGAAGCTGTCAGTCTGGTCACATTCATACAGATCGCATGGTGGAGGTCCCCAAAAAAACGGCAACATTGATCCACAGGTCGGAGAGGTAGACAGCAAGGTTTAGACAAACCTCAACTGTTTCAAACCAAATGCTAACCTCTGGGCATTGGGAAATATTGAATATTACAAAATGTTTCCGCCCGGTTTCGAACCGGGGACCTTTCGCGTGTGAGGCGAACGTGATAACCACTACACTACGGAAACCGAATGATTGGAAAACTAAGGATGTGACTGACTTTCGCGTGTGAGGCGAACGTGATAACGAATACACTACTGAAACTAAAGTCTGAATAGCAAATACTAATTTGTTAAAATGTGTTTCCGCCCGGTCTCGAACTGGGGACCTTACGCGTGTAATGTGAACTTGATAACCACTACACTACGTAAACCCAATGAGTGGAATAGTAAGGGTGTGGCTGACTTTGGCTGGGTGGGACATTTATCGCTCTCAGAACCTAATGAAATCAGAAATTACTTAGTCAATTAATTAAACAATAAGGCTTGAGAAGCCGGGAATTATTGTGTGCAGCGGCTCTTGGAAGAGGCTTGGTGGTTCAAAACTTCTTCCATTTAAGAGTGATGGAAGCCACTGTGTTCTTGGGTACCTTCAATGCTGCAGAAATGACCAATCATTTGAATTTACCACAGGTGGACTCCAATCAAGTTGAAGAAACATGTCAAGGTTGATCAATGGAAACAGGATGGACCTGAGCTCAATTTCCAGCCTCATAGCAAAGGGTCTGAAAACGTACGTAAATAAGGTATTTTTAAAATATTTAATGGGTATTATGGCTCTTTCTGTGGTACTCAATTTGGGTTATTATGTGAGGTAGACATGAGAAGCCGGGAATTATCGTGTGCAGCCGGAACTTGGAAGAGGCTTGGTGGTTCCAAACTTCTTCTATTTAAGAGTGATGGAAGCCACTGTGTTCTTGGGTACCTTCAATGCTGCAGAAATGACCAATCATTTGAATTTACCACAGGTGGACTCCAATCAAGTTGAAGAAACATCTCAAGGATGATCAATGGAAACAGGATGGACCTGAGCTCAATTTCCAGTCTCATAGCAAAGGGTCTGAAAATGTATGTAAATAAGGTATTTTTAAAATATTTTTTTCATTAATAAAAACGATATGTTATCGCTTTGTCATTATGTGGTATTGTGTGTAGATAGATTTTATTTTAATTCATCAATTTTAGTATAAGGCTGTAACGTAACAAAATGTGGAAAAAAGTAAGGGGTCTGAAAACTTTCCGAATGCACTGTACCTATGCAGGCTAGCTTCTTTTCCTTTGCTTGCCAGCCATCTAAATCTATCACACAATCACTTCAAGCAGCTGAAATGACAGAAAACGATCTACATTTTTGTTTGTTTTACCTTGGATTATATTGCCATTTCTTTGGATATATCCATTACAATGACCCTGATAAATGAATTTGCCTGGCTCAGAGAAGCTGTCAGTCTGGTCACATTCATACAGATCGCATGGTGGAGGTCCCCAAAAAAACAGCAACATTGATCCACAGGTCGGAGAGGTAGACAGCAAGGTTTAGACAAACCTACACTGTTTCAAACCAAATGCTAGCTTCTGGGCATTGGGAAATATTGAATATTAAGAAATGTTTCCGCCCGTTTTCAAACCGGGGACCTTTCGCGTGTGAGGCGAACGTGATAACCACTACACTACGGAAACTGAATGATTGGAAAACTAAGGGTGTGACTGACTTTCGCATGTGAGGCGAACGTGATAACCAATACACTACTGAAACTAATGTCTGAACAGCAAATACTGAGAAGTGCGAAGGACCAATTTGTTAAAATGTGTTTCCGCCCGGTCTCGAACCGGGGACCTTCCGCATGTTAGTCGAACGTGATAACCACTACACTACGGAAACCCAATGAGTGGCATACTAAGGGTGTGGCTGACTTTGGCTGGGTGGGACATTGATCGCTCTCAGAACCTATTGAAATCAGAAATTACTTAGTCAATTAATTAAACAATAAGGCTTGAGAAGCCGGGAATTATTGTGTGCAGCGGCTCTTGGAAGAGGCTTGGTGGTTCAAAACTTCTTCCATTTAAGAGTGATGGAAGCCACTGTGTTCTTGGGTACCTTCAATGCTGCAGAAATGACCAATCATTTGAATTTACCACAGGTGGACTCCAATCAAGTTGAAGAAACATCTCAAGGATGATCAATGGAAACAGGATGGACCTGAGCTCAATTTCCAGTCTCATAGCAAAGGGTCTGAAAACTTACGTAAATAAGGTATTTTTAAAATATTTAATGGGTATTATGGCTCTTTCTGTGGAACTCAATTTGGGATATTATGTGAGGTAGACATGAGAAGCCGGGAATTATCGTGTGCAGCCGGAACTTGGAAGAGGCTTGGTGGTTCCAAACTTCTTCTATTTAAGAGTGATGGAAGCCACTGTGTTCTTGGGTACCTTCAATGCTGCAGAAATGACCAATCATTTGAATTTACCACAGGTGGACTCCAATCAAGTTGAAGAAACATCTCAAGGATGATCAATGGAAACAGGATGGACCTGAGCTCAATTTCCAGTCTCATAGCAAAGGGTCTGAAAATGTATGTAAATAAGGTATTTTTAAAATATTTTTTTCATTAATAAAAACTATATGCTATCGCTTTGTCATTATGTGGTATTGTGTGTAGATAGATTTTATTTTATTTCATCCATTTTAGTATAAGGCTGTAACGTAACAAAATGTGGAAAAAAGTAAGGGGTCTGAAAACTTTCCGAATGCACTGTACCTATGCAGGCTAGCTTCTTTTCCTTTGCTAGCCAGCCAACTAAATCTATCACACAATCACATCAAGCAGCTGAAATGACAGAAAACGATCTACATTTTTGTTTGTTTTACCTTGGATTATATTGCCATTTCTTTGGATATATCCATTACAATGACCCTGATAAATGAATTTGCCTGGCTCAGAGAAGCTGTCAGTCTGGTCACATTCATACAGATCGCATGGTGGAGGTCCCCAAAAAAACGGCAACATTGATCCACTGGTCGGAGAGGTAGACAGCAAGGTTTAGACAAACCTCAACTGTTTCAAACCAAATGCTAGCCTCTGGGCATTGGGAAATATTGAATATTACAAAATGTTCCCACCCGGTTTCGAACCGGGGACCTTTCGCGTGTGAGGCAAACGTGATAACCACTACACTACGGAAACCGAATGATTGGAAAACTAAGGGTGTGACTGACTTTCGCGTGTGAGGCGAACGTGATAACCAATACACTACTGAAACTAAAGTCTGAATAGCAAATACTGAGAAGTGCGAAGGACCAATCTGTTAAAATGTGTTTCCGCCCGGTCTCGAACCGGGGACCTTTCGCGTGTGAGGCGAACGTGATAACCACTACACTACGGAAACCGAATGATTGGAAAACTAAGGGTGTGACTGACTTAGGCTGGGTGGGACATTTATCGCTCTCAGAACCTAATGAAATCAGAAATTACTTAGTCAATTAATTAAACAATAAGGCTTGAGAAGCCGGGAATTATTGTGTGCAGCGGCTCTTGGAAGAGGCTTGGTGGTTCAAAACTTCTTCCATTTAAGAGTGATGGAAGCCACTGTGTTCTTGGGTACCTTCAATGCTGCAGAAATGACCAATCATTTGAATTTACCACAGGTGGACTCCAATCAAGTTGAAGAAACATCTCAAGGATGATCAATGGAAACAGGATGGACCTGAGCTCAATTTCCAGTCTCATAGCAAAGGGTCTGAAAATGTATGTAAATAAGGTATTTTTAAAATATTTTTTTCATTAATAAAAACTATATGCTATCGCTTTGTCATTATGTGGTATTGTGTGTAGATAGATTTTATTTTATTTCATCCATTTTAGTATAAGGCTGTAACGTAACAAAATGTGGAAAAAAGTAAGGGGTCTGAAAACTTTCCGAATGCACTGTACCTATGCAGGCTAGCTTCTTTTCCTTTGCTAGCCAGCCAACTAAATCTATCACACAATCACATCAAGCAGCTGAAATGACAGAAAACGATCTACATTTTTGTTTGTTTTACCTTGGATTATATTGCCATTTCTTTGGATATATCCATTACAATGACCCTGATAAATGAATTTGCCTGGCTCAGAGAAGCTGTCAGTCTGGTCACATTCATACAGATCGCATGGTGGAGGTCCCCAAAAAAACGGCAACATTGATCCACTGGTCGGAGAGGTAGACAGCAAGGTTTAGACAAACCTCAACTGTTTCAAACCAAATGCTAGCCTCTGGGCATTGGGAAATATTGAATATTACAAAATGTTTCCACCCGGTTTCGAACCAGGGACCTTTCGCGTGTGAGGCGAACGTGATAACCACTACACTACAGAAACCGAATGATTGGAAAACTAAGGGTATGACTGACTTTCGCGTGTGAGGCGAACGTGATAACCAATACACTACTGAAACTAAATTCTGAATAGCAAATACTGAGAAGTGCGAAGGACCAATCTGTTAAAATGTGTTTCCGCCCGGTCTCGAACCGGGAACCTTCCGCATGTTAGTCGAACGTGATAACCACTACACTACGGAAACCCAATGAGTGGAATACTAAGGGTGTGGCTGACTTTGGCTGGGTGGGACATTGATCGCTCTCAGAACCTATTGAAATCAGAAATTACTTAGTCAATTAATTAAACAATAAGGCTTGAGAAGCCGGGAATTATTGTGTGCAGCGGCTCTTGGAAGAGGCTTGGTGGTTCAAAACTTCTTCCATTTAAGAGTGATGGAAGCCACTGTGTTCTTGGGTACCTTCAATGCTGCAGAAATGACCAATCATTTGAATTTACCACAGGTGGACTCCAATCAAGTTGAAGAAACATCTCAAGGATGATCAATGGAAACAGGATGGACCTGAGCTCAATTTCCAGTCTCATAGCAAAGGGTCTGAAAATGTATGTAAATAAGGTATTTTTAAAATATTTTTTTCATTAATAAAAACGATATGTTATCGCTTTGTCATTATGTGGTATTGTGTGTAGATAGATTTTATTTTAATTCATCAATTTTAGTATAAGGCTGTAACGTAACAAAATGTGGAAAAAAGTAAGGGGTCTGAAAACTTTCCGAATGCACTGTACCTATGCAGGCTAGCTTCTTTTCCTTTGCTTGCCAGCCATCTAAATCTATCACACAATCACTTCAAGCAGCTGAAATGACAGAAAACGATCTACATTTTTGTTTGTTTTACCTTGGATTATATTGCCATTTCTTTGGATATATCCATTACAATGACCCTGATAAATGAATTTGCCTGGCTCAGAGAAGCTGTCAGTCTGGTCACATTCATACAGATCGCATGGTGGAGGTCCCCAAAAAAACAGCAACATTGATCCACAGGTCGGAGAGGTAGACAGCAAGGTTTAGACAAACCTACACTGTTTCAAACCAAATGCTAGCTTCTGGGCATTGGGAAATATTGAATATTACGAAATGTTTCCGCCCGTTTTCAAACCGGGGACCTTTCGCGTGTGAGGCGAACGTGATAACCACTACACTACGGAAACTGAATGATTGGAAAACTAAGGGTGTGACTGACTTTCGCATGTGAGGCGAACGTGATAACCAATACACTACTGAAACTAATGTCTGAACAGCAAATACTGAGAAGTGCGAAGGACCAATTTGTTAAAATGTGTTTCCGCCCGGTCTCGAACCGGGGACCTTCCGCATGTTAGTCGAACGTGATAACCACTACACTACGGAAACCCAATGAGTGGCATACTAAGGGTGTGGCTGACTTTGGCTGGGTGGGACATTGATCGCTCTCAGAACCTATTGAAATCAGAAATTACTTAGTCAATTAATTAAACAATAAGGCTTGAGAAGCCGGGAATTATTGTGTGCAGCGGCTCTTGGAAGAGGCTTGGTGGTTCAAAACTTCTTCCATTTAAGAGTGATGGAAGCCACTGTGTTCTTGGGTACCTTCAATGCTGCAGAAATGACCAATCATTTGAATTTACCACAGGTGGACTCCAATCAAGTTGAAGAAACATCTCAAGGATGATCAATGGAAACAGGATGGACCTGAGCTCAATTTCCAGTCTCATAGCAAAGGGTCTGAAAACTTACGTAAATAAGGTATTTTTAAAATATTTAATGGGTATTATGGCTCTTTCTGTGGAACTCAATTTGGGATATTATGTGAGGTAGACATGAGAAGCCGGGAATTATCGTGTGCAGCCGGAACTTGGAAGAGGCTTGGTGGTTCCAAACTTCTTCTATTTAAGAGTGATGGAAGCCACTGTGTTCTTGGGTACCTTCAATGCTGCAGAAATGACCAATCATTTGAATTTACCACAGGTGGACTCCAATCAAGTTGAAGAAACATCTCAAGGATGATCAATGGAAACAGGATGGACCTGAGCTCAATTTCCAGTCTCATAGCAAAGGGTCTGAAAATGTATGTAAATAAGGTATTTTTAAAATATTTTTTTCATTAATAAAAACTATATGCTATCGCTTTGTCATTATGTGGTATTGTGTGTAGATAGATTTTATTTTATTTCATCCATTTTAGTATAAGGCTGTAACGTAACAAAATGTGGAAAAAAGTAAGGGGTCTGAAAACTTTCCGAATGCACTGTACCTATGCAGGCTAGCTTCTTTTCCTTTGCTAGCCAGCCAACTAAATCTATCACACAATCACATCAAGCAGCTGAAATGACAGAAAACGATCTACATTTTTGTTTGTTTTACCTTGGATTATATTGCCATTTCTTTGGATATATCCATTACAATGACCCTGATAAATGAATTTGCCTGGCTCAGAGAAGCTGTCAGTCTGGTCACATTCATACAGATCGCATGGTGGAGGTCCCCAAAAAAACGGCAACATTGATCCACTGGTCGGAGAGGTAGACAGCAAGGTTTAGACAAACCTCAACTGTTTCAAACCAAATGCTAGCCTCTGGGCATTGGGAAATATTGAATATTACAAAATGTTCCCACCCGGTTTCGAACCGGGGACCTTTCGCGTGTGAGGCAAACGTGATAACCACTACACTACGGAAACCGAATGATTGGAAAACTAAGGGTGTGACTGACTTTCGCGTGTGAGGCGAACGTGATAACCAATACACTACTGAAACTAAAGTCTGAATAGCAAATACTGAGAAGTGCGAAGGACCAATCTGTTAAAATGTGTTTCCGCCCGGTCTCGAACCGGGGACCTTTCGCGTGTGAGGCGAACGTGATAACCACTACACTACGGAAACCGAATGATTGGAAAACTAAGGGTGTGACTGACTTAGGCTGGGTGGGACATTTATCGCTCTCAGAACCTAATGAAATCAGAAATTACTTAGTCAATTAATTAAACAATAAGGCTTGAGAAGCCGGGAATTATTGTGTGCAGCGGCTCTTGGAAGAGGCTTGGTGGTTCAAAACTTCTTCCATTTAAGAGTGATGGAAGCCACTGTGTTCTTGGGTACCTTCAATGCTGCAGAAATGACCAATCATTTGAATTTACCACAGGTGGACTCCAATCAAGTTGAAGAAACATCTCAAGGATGATCAATGGAAACAGGATGGACCTGAGCTCAATTTCCAGTCTCATAGCAAAGGGTCTGAAAATGTATGTAAATAAG
This sequence comes from Oncorhynchus mykiss, assembly GCF_013265735.2. Classification (NCBI taxonomy): domain Eukaryota; kingdom Metazoa; phylum Chordata; class Actinopteri; order Salmoniformes; family Salmonidae; genus Oncorhynchus; species Oncorhynchus mykiss. The sequence continues at coordinate 78,870 of NW_023493812.1, forward strand.
GTATTTTTAAAATATTTTTTTCATTAATAAAAACTATATGCTATCGCTTTGTCATTATGTGGTATTGTGTGTAGATAGATTTTATTTTATTTCATCCATTTTAGTATAAGGCTGTAACGTAACAAAATGTGGAAAAAAGTAAGGGGTCTGAAAACTTTCCGAATGCACTGTACCTATGCAGGCTAGCTTCTTTTCCTTTGCTAGCCAGCCAACTAAATCTATCACACAATCACATCAAGCAGCTGAAATGACAGAAAACGATCTACATTTTTGTTTGTTTTACCTTGGATTATATTGCCATTTCTTTGGATATATCCATTACAATGACCCTGATAAATGAATTTGCCTGGCTCAGAGAAGCTGTCAGTCTGGTCACATTCATACAGATCGCATGGTGGAGGTCCCCAAAAAAACGGCAACATTGATCCACTGGTCGGAGAGGTAGACAGCAAGGTTTAGACAAACCTCAACTGTTTCAAACCAAATGCTAGCCTCTGGGCATTGGGAAATATTGAATATTACAAAATGTTTCCACCCGGTTTCGAACCGGGGACCTTTCGCGTGTGAGGCGAACGTGATAACCACTACACTACAGAAACCGAATGATTGGAAAACTAAGGGTATGACTGACTTTCGCGTGTGAGGCGAACGTGATAACCAATACACTACTGAAACTAAATTCTGAATAGCAAATACTGAGAAGTGCGAAGGACCAATCTGTTAAAATGTGTTTCCGCCCGGTCTCGAACCGGGAACCTTCCGCATGTTAGTCGAACGTGATAACCACTACACTACGGAAACCCAATGAGTGGAATACTAAGGGTGTGGCTGACTTTGGCTGGGTGGGACATTGATCGCTCTCAGAACCTATTGAAATCAGAAATTACTTAGTCAATTAATTAAACAATAAGGCTTGAGAAGCCGGGAATTATTGTGTGCAGCGGCTCTTGGAAGAGGCTTGGTGGTTCAAAACTTCTTCCATTTAAGAGTGATGGAAGCCACTGTGTTCTTGGGTACCTTCAATGCTGCAGAAATGACCAATCATTTGAATTTACCACAGGTGGACTCCAATCAAGTTGAAGAAACATCTCAAGGATGATCAATGGAAACAGGATGGACCTGAGCTCAATTTCCAGTCTCATAGCGAAGGGTCTGAAAACTTACGTAAATAAGGTATTTTTAAAATATTTAATGGGTATTATGGCTCTTTCTGTGGAACTCAATTTGGGATATTATGTGAGGTAGACATGAGAAGCCGGGAATTATCGTGTGCAGCCGGAACTTGGAAGAGGCTTGGTGGTTCCAAACTTCTTCTATTTAAGAGTGATGGAAGCCACTGTGTTCTTGGGTACCTTCAATGCTGCAGAAATGACCAATCATTTGAATTTACCACAGGTGGACTCCAATCAAGTTGAAGAAACATCTCAAGGATGATCAATGGAAACAGGATGGACCTGAGCTCAATTTCCAGTCTCATAGCAAAGGGTCTGAAAACTTACGTAAATAAGGTATTTTTAAAATATTTAATGGGTATTATGGCTCTTTCTGTGGAACTCAATTTGGGATATTATGTGAGGTAGACATGAGAAGCCGGGAATTATCGTGTGCAGCCGGAACTTGGAAGAGGCTTGGTGGTTCCAAACTTCTTCTATTTAAGAGTGATGGAAGCCACTGTGTTCTTGGGTACCTTCAATGCTGCAGAAATGACCAATCATTTGAATTTACCACAGGTGGACTCCAATCAAGTTGAAGAAACATCTCAAGGATGATCAATGGAAACAGGATGGACCTGAGCTCAATTTCCAGCCTCATAGCAAAGGGTCTGAAAATGTATGTAAATAAGGTATTTTTAAAATATTTTTTTCATTAATAAAAACTATATGCTATCGCTTTGTCATTATGTGGTATTGTGTGTAGATAGATTTTATTTTATTTCATCCATTTTAGTATAAGGCTGTAACGTAACAAAATGTGGAAAAAAGTAAGGGGTCTGAAAACTTTCCGAATGCACTGTACCTATGCAGGCTAGCTTCTTTTCCTTTGCTAGCCAGCCAACTAAATCTATCACACAATCACATCAAGCAGCTGAAATGACAGAAAACAATCTACATTTTTGTTTGTTTTACCTTGGATTATATTGCCATTTCTTTGGATATATCCATTACAATGACCCTGATAAATGAATTTGCCTGGCTCAGAGAAGCTGTCAGTCTGGTCACATTCATACAGATCGCATGGTGGAGGTCCCCAAAAAAACGGCAACATTGATCCACTGGTCGGAGAGGTAGACAGCAAGGTTTAGACAAACCTCAACTGTTTCAAACCAAATGCTAGCCTCTGGGCATTGGGAAATATTGAATATTACAAAATGTTTCCACCCGGTTTCGAACCGGGGACCTTTCGCGTGTGAGGCGAACGTGATAACCACTACACTACGGAAACCGAAAGATTGGGAAACTAAGGGTGTGACTGACTTTCGCGTGTGAGGCGAACGTGATAACCAATACACTACTGAAACTAAAGTCTGAATAGCAAATACTGAGAAGTGCGAAGGACCAATCTGTTAAAATGTGTTTCCGCCCGGTCTCGAACCGGGGACCTTTCGCGTGTGAGGCGAACGTGATAACCACTACACTACGGAAACCGAATGATTGGAAAACTAAGGGTGTGACTGACTTTGGCTGGGTGGGACATTTATCGCTCTCAGAACCTAATGAAATCAGAAATTACTTAGTCAATTAATTAAACAATAAGGCTTGAGAAGCCGGGAATTATTGTGTGCAGCGGCTCTTGGAAGAGGCTTGGTGGTTCAAAACTTCTTCCATTTAAGAGTGATGGAAGCCACTGTGTTCTTGGGTACCTTCAATGCTGCAGAAATGACCAATCATTTGAATTTACCACAGGTGGACTCCAATCAAGTTGAAGAAACATCTCAAGGATGATCAATGGAAACAGGATGGACCTGAGCTCAATTTCCAGCCTCATAGCAAAGGGTCTGAAAACTTACGTAAATAAGGTATTTTTAAAATATTTAATGGGTATTATGGCTCTTTCTGTGGAACTCAATTTGGGATATTATGTGAGGTAGACATGAGAAGCCGGGAATTATCGTGTGCAGCCGGAACTTGGAAGAGGCTTGGTGGTTCCAAACTTCTTCTATTTAAGAGTGATGGAAGCCACTGTGTTCTTGGGTACCTTCAATGCTGCAGAAATGACCAATCATTTGAATTTACCACAGGTGGACTCCAATCAAGTTGAAGAAACATCTCAAGGATGATCAATGGAAACAGGATGGACCTGAGCTCAATTTCCAGTCTCATAGCAAAGGGTCTGAAAATGTATGTAAATAAGGTATTTTTAAAATATTTTTTTCATTAATAAAAACTATATGCTATCGCTTTGTCATTATGTGGTATTGTGTGTAGATAGATTTTATTTTATTTCATCCATTTTAGTATAAGGCTGTAACGTAACAAAATGTGGAAAAAAGTAAGGGGTCTGAAAACTTTCCGAATGCACTGTACCTATGCAGGCTAGCTTCTTTTCCTTTGCTAGCCAGCCAACTAAATCTATCACACAATCACATCAAGCAGCTGAAATGACAGAAAACAATCTACATTTTTGTTTGTTTTACCTTGGATTATATTGCCATTTCTTTGGATATATCCATTACAATGACCCTGATAAATGAATTTGCCTGGCTCAGAGAAGCTGTCAGTCTGGTCACATTCATACAGATCGCATGGTGGAGGTCCCCAAAAAAACGGCAACATTGATCCACTGGTCGGAGAGGTAGACAGCAAGGTTTAGACAAACCTCAACTGTTTCAAACCAAATGCTAGCCTCTGGGCATTGGGAAATATTGAATATTACAAAATGTTTCCACCCGGTTTCGAACCAGGGACCTTTCGCATGTGAGGCGAACGTGATAACCACTACACTACGGAAACCGAATGATTGGAAAACTAAGGGTGTGACTGACTTTCGCGTGTGAGGCGAACGTGATAACCAATACACTACTGAAACTAAATTCTGAATAGCAAATACTGAGAAGTGCGAAGGACCAATCTGTTAAAATGTGTTTCCGCCCGGTCTCGAACCGGGGACCTTTCGCGTGTGAGGCGAACGTGATAACCACTACACTACGGAAACCGAATGATTGGAAAACTAAGGGTGTGACTGACTTTGGCTGGGTGGGACATTTATCGCTCTCAGGACCTAATGAAATCAGAAATTACTTAGTCAATTAATTAAACAATAAGGCTTGAGAAGCCGGGAATTATTGTGTGCAGCGGCTCTTGGAAGAGGCTTGGTGGTTCAAAACTTCTTCCATTTAAGAGTGATGGAAGCCACTGTGTTCTTGGGTACCTTCAATGCTGCAGAAATGACCAATCATTTGAATTTACCACAGGTGGACTCCAATCAAGTTGAAGAAACATCTCAAGGATGATCAATGGAAACAGGATGGACCTGAGCTCAATTTCCAGCCTCATAGCAAAGGGTCTGAAAACTTACGTAAATAAGGTATTTTTAAAATATTTAATGGGTATTATGGCTCTTTCTGTGGAACTCAATTTGGGATATTATGTGAGGTAGACATGAGAAGCCGGGAATTATCGTGTGCAGCCGGAACTTGGAAGAGGCTTGGTGGTTCCAAACTTCTTCTATTTAAGAGTGATGGAAGCCACTGTGTTCTTGGGTACCTTCAATGCTGCAGAAATGACCAATCATTTGAATTTACCACAGGTGGACTCCAATCAAGTTGAAGAAACATCTCAAGGATGATCAATGGAAACAGGATGGACCTGAGCTCAATTTCCAGTCTCATAGCAAAGGGTCTGAAAATGTATGTAAATAAGGTATTTTTAAAATATTTTTTTCATTAATAAAAACTATATGCTATCGCTTTGTCATTATGTGGTATTGTGTGTAGATAGATTTTATTTTATTTCATCCATTTTAGTATAAGGCTGTAACGTAACAAAATGTGGAAAAAAGTAAGGGGTCTGAAAACTTTCCGAATGCACTGTACCTATGCAGGCTAGCTTCTTTTCCTTTGCTAGCCAGCCAACTAAATCTATCACACAATCACATCAAGCAGCTGAAATGACAGAAAACAATCTACATTTTTGTTTGTTTTACCTTGGATTATATTGCCATTTCTTTGGATATATCCATTACAATGACCCTGATAAATGAATTTGCCTGGCTCAGAGAAGCTGTCAGTCTGGTCACATTCATACAGATCGCATGGTGGAGGTCCCCAAAAAAACGGCAACATTGATCCACTGGTCGGAGAGGTAGACAGCAAGGTTTAGACAAACCTCAACTGTTTCAAACCAAATGCTAGCCTCTGGGCATTGGGAAATATTGAATATTACAAAATGTTTCCACCCGGTTTCGAACCGGGGACCTTTCGCGTGTGAGGCGAACGTGATAACCACTACACTACGGAAACCGAAAGATTGGGAAACTAAGGGTGTGACTGACTTTCACGTGTGAGGCGAACGTGATAACCAATACACTACTGAAACTAAAGTCTGAATAGCAAATACTGAGAAGTGCGAAGGACCAATCTGTTAAAATGTGTTTCCGCCCGGTCTCGAACCGGGGACCTTTCGCGTGTGAGGCGAACGTGATAACCACTACACTACGGAAACCGAATGATTGGAAAACTAAGGGTGTGACTGACTTTGGCTGGGTGGGACATTTATCGCTCTCAGAACCTAATGAAATCAGAAATTACTTAGTCAATTAATTAAACAATAAGGCTTGAGAAGCCGGGAATTATTGTGTGCAGCGGCTCTTGGAAGAGGCTTGGTGGTTCAAAACTTCTTCCATTTAAGAGTGATGGAAGCCACTGTGTTCTTGGGTACCTTCAATGCTGCAGAAATGACCAATCATTTGAATTTACCACAGGTGGACTCCAATCAAGTTGAAGAAACATCTCAAGGATGATCAATGGAAACAGGATGGACCTGAGCTCAATTTCCAGCCTCATAGCAAAGGGTCTGAAAACTTACGTAAATAAGGTATTTTTAAAATATTTAATGGGTATTATGGCTCTTTCTGTGGAACTCAATTTGGGATATTATGTGAGGTAGACATGAGAAGCCGGGAATTATCGTGTGCAGCCGGAACTTGGAAGAGGCTTGGTGGTTCCAAACTTCTTCTATTTAAGAGTGATGGAAGCCACTGTGTTCTTGGGTACCTTCAATGCTGCAGAAATGACCAATCATTTGAATTTACCACAGGTGGACTCCAATCAAGTTGAAGAAACATCTCAAGGATGATCAATGGAAACAGGATGGACCTGAGCTCAATTTCCAGTCTCATAGCAAAGGGTCTGAAAATGTATGTAAATAAGGTATTTTTAAAATATTTTTTTCATTAATAAAAACTATATGCTATCGCTTTGTCATTATGTGGTATTGTGTGTAGATAGATTTTATTTTATTTCATCCATTTTAGTATAAGGCTGTAACGTAACAAAATGTGGAAAAAAGTAAGGGGTCTGAAAACTTTCCGAATGCACTGTACCTATGCAGGCTAGCTTCTTTTCCTTTGCTAGCCAGCCAACTAAATCTATCACACAATCACATCAAGCAGCTGAAATGACAGAAAACGATCTACATTTTTGTTTGTTTTACCTTGGATTATATTGCCATTTCTTTGGATATATCCATTACAATGACCCTGATAAATGAATTTGCCTGGCTCAGAGAAGCTGTCAGTCTGGTCACATTCATACAGATCGCATGGTGGAGGTCCCCAAAAAAACGGCAACATTGATCCACTGGTCGGAGAGGTAGACAGCAAGGTTTAGACAAACCTCAACTGTTTCAAACCAAATGCTAGCCTCTGGGCATTGGGAAATATTGAATATTACAAAATGTTTCCACCCGCTTTCGAACCAGGGACCTTTCGCATGTGAGGCGAACGTGATAACCACTACACTACGGAAACCGAATGATTGGAAAACTAAGGGTGTGACTGACTTTGGCTGGGTGGGACATTTATCGCTCTCAGGACCTAATGAAATCAGAAATTACTTAGTCAATTAATTAAACAATAAGGCTTGAGAAGCCGGGAATTATTGTGTGCAGCGGCTCTTGGAAGAGGCTTGGTGGTTCAAAACTTCTTCCATTTAAGAGTGATGGAAGCCACTGTGTTCTTGGGTACCTTCAATGCTGCAGAAATGACCAATCATTTGAATTTACCACAGGTGGACTCCAATCAAGTTGAAGAAACATCTCAAGGATGATCAATGGAAACAGGATGGACCTGAGCTCAATTTCCAGCCTCATAGCAAAGGGTCTGAAAACTTACGTAAATAAGGTATTTTTAAAATATTTAATGGGTATTATGGCTCTTTCTGTGGAACTCAATTTTGGATATTATGTGAGGTAGACATGAGAAGCCGGGAATTATCGTGTGCAGCCGGAACTTGGAAGAGGCTTGGTGGTTCCAAACTTCTTCTATTTAAGAGTGATGGAAGCCACTGTGTTCTTGGGTACCTTCAATGCTGCAGAAATGACCAATCATTTGAATTTACCACAGGTGGACTCCAATCAAGTTGAAGAAACATCTCAAGGATGATCAATGGAAACAGGATGGACCTGAGCTCAATTTCCAGTCTCATAGCAAAGGGTCTGAAAATGTATGTAAATAAGGTATTTTTAAAATATTTTTTTCATTAATAAAAACTATATGCTATCGCTTTGTCATTATGTGGTATTGTGTGTGTAGATAGATTTTATTTTATTTCATCCATTTTAGTATAAGGCTGTAACGTAACAAAATGTGGAAAAAAGTAAGGGGTCTGAAAACTTTCCGAATGCACTGTACCTATGCAGGCTAGCTTCTTTTCCTTTGCTAGCCAGCCAACTAAATCTATCACACAATCACATCAAGCAGCTGAAATGACAGAAAACAATCTACATTTTTGTTTGTTTTACCTTGGATTATATTGCCATTTCTTTGGATATATCCATTACAATGACCCTGATAAATGAATTTGCCTGGCTCAGAGAAGCTGTCAGTCTGGTCACATTCATACAGATCGCATGGTGGAGGTCCCCAAAAAAACGGCAACATTGATCCACTGGTCGGAGAGGTAGACAGCAAGGTTTAGACAAACCTCAACTGTTTCAAACCAAATGCTAGCCTCTGGGCATTGGGAAATATTGAATATTACAAAATGTTTCCACCCGGTTTCGAACCGGGGACCTTTCGCGTGTGAGGCGAACGTGATAACCACTACACTACGGAAACCGAATGATTGGAAAACTAAGGGTGTGACTGACTTTCGCGTGTGAGGCGAACGTGATAACCAATACACTACTGAAACTAAATTCTGAATAGCAAATACTGAGAAGTGTGAAGGACCAATCTGTTAAAATGCGTTTCCGCCCGGTCTCGAACCGGGGACCTTTCGCGTGTGAGGCGAACGTGATAACCACTACACTACGGAAACCCAATGAGTGGAATACTAAGGGTGTGGCTGACTTTGGCTGGGTGGGACATTGATCGCTCTCAGAACCTATTGAAATCAGAAATTACTTAGTCAATTAATTAAACAATAAGGCTTGAGAAGCCGGGAATTATTGTGTGCAGCGGCTCTTGGAAGAGGCTTGGTGGTTCAAAACTTCTTCCATTTAAGAGTGATGGAAGCCACTGTGTTCTTGGGTACCTTCAATGCTGCAGAAATGACCAATCATTTGAATTTACCACAGGTGGACTCCAATCAAGTTGAAGAAACATCTCAAGGATGATCAATGGAAACAGGATGGACCTGAGCTCAATTTCCAGCCTCATAGCAAAGGGTCTGAAAACGTATGTAAATAAGGTATTTTTAAAATATTTAATGGGTATTATGGCTCTTTCTGTGGAACTCAATTTGGGATATTATGTGAGGTAGACATGAGAAGCCGGGAATTATCGTGTGCAGCCGGAACTTGGAAGAGGCTTGGTGCTTCCAAACTTCTTCTATTTAAGAGTGATGGAAGCCACTGTGTTCTTGGGTACCTTCAATGCTGCAGAAATGACCAATCATTTGAATTTACCACAGGTGGACTCCAATCAAGTTGAAGAAACATCTCAAGGATGATCAATGGAAACAGGATGGACCTGAGCTCAATTTCCAGTCTCATAGCAAAGGGTCTGAAAATGTATGTAAATAAGGTATTTTTAAAATATTTTTTTCATTAATAAAAACTATATGCTATCGCTTTGTCATTATGTGGTATTGTGTGTAGATAGATTTTATTTTATTTCATCCATTTTAGTATAAGGCTGTAACGTAACAAAATGTGGAAAAAAGTAAGGGGTCTGAAAACTTTCCGAATGCACTGTACCTATGCAGGCTAGCTTCTTTTCCTTTGCTAGCCAGCCAACTAAATCTATCACACAATCACATCAAGCAGCTGAAATGACAGAAAACGATCTACATTTTTGTTTGTTTTACCTTGGATTATATTGCCATTTCTTTGGATATATCCATTACAATGACCCTGATAAATGAATTTGCCTGGCTCAGAGAAGCTGTCAGTCTGGTCACATTCATACAGATCGCATGGTGGAGGTCCCCAAAAAAACGGCAACATTGATCCACTGGTCGGAGAGGTAGACAGCAAGGTTTAGACAAACCTCAACTGTTTCAAACCAAATGCTAGCCTCTGGGCATTGGGAAATATTGAATATTACAAAATGTTTTCACCCGGTTTCGAACCGGGGACCTTTCGCATGTGAGGCAAACGTGATAACCACTACACTACGGAAACCGAATGATTGGAAAACTAAGGGTGTGACTGACTTTCGCGAGTGAGGCGAACGTGATAACCAATACACTACTGAAACTAAATTCTGAATAGCAAATACTGAGAAGTGCGAAGGACCAATCTGTTAAAATGTGTTTCCGCCCGGTCTCGAACCGGGGACCTTTCGCGTGTGAGGCGAACATGATAACCACTACACTACGGAAACCCAATGAGTGGAATACTAAGGGTGTGGCTGACTTTGGCTGGGTGGGACATTGATCGCTCTCAGAACCTATTGAAATCAGAAATTACTTAGTCAATTAATTAAACAATAAGGCTTGAGAAGCCGGGAATTATTGTGTGCAGCGGCTCTTGGAAGAGGCTTGGTGGTTCAAAACTTCTTCCATTTAAGAGTGATGGAAGCCACTGTGTTCTTGGGTACCTTCAATGCTGCAGAAATGACCAATCATTTGAATTTACCACAGGTGGACTCCAATCAAGTTGAAGAAACATCTCAAGGATGATCAATGGAAACAGGATGGACCTGAGCTCAATTTCCAGCCTCATAGCAAAGGGTCTGAAAACGTATGTAAATAAGGTATTTTTAAAATATTTAATGGGTATTATGGCTCTTTCTGTGGAACTCAATTTGGGATATTATGTGAGGTAGACATGAGAAGCCGGGAATTATCGTGTGCAGCCGGAACTTGGAAGAGGCTTGGTGGTTCCAAACTTCTTCTATTTAAGAGTGATGGAAGCCACTGTGTTCTTGGGTACCTTCAATGCTGCAGAAATGACCAATCATTTGAATTTACCACAGGTGGACTCCAATCAAGTTGAAGAAACATCTCAAGGATGATCAATGGAAACAGGATGGACCTGAGCTCAATTTCCAGTCTCATAGCAAAGGGTCTGAAAATGTATGTAAATAAGGTATTTTTAAAATATTTTTTTCATTAATAAAAACTATATGCTATCGCTTTGTCATTATGTGGTATTGTGTGTAGATAGATTTTATTTTATTTCATCCATTTTAGTATAAGGCTGTAACGTAACAAAATGTGGAAAAAAGTAAGGGGTCTGAAAACTTTCCGAATGCACTGTACCTATGCAGGCTAGCTTCTTTTCCTTTGCTAGCCAGCCAACTAAATCTATCACACAATCACATCAAGCAGCTGAAATGACAGAAAACTATCTACATTTTTGTTTGTTTTACCTTGGATTATATTGCCATTTCTTTGGATATATCCATTACAATGACCCTGATAAATGAATTTGCCTGGCTCAGAGAAGCTGTCAGTCTGGTCACATTCATACAGATCGCATGGTGGAGGTCCCCAAAAAAACGGCAACATTGATCCACTGGTCGGAGAGGTAGACAGCAAGGTTTAGACAAACCTCAACTGTTTCAAACCAAATGCTAGCCTCTGGGCATTGGGAAATATTGAATATTACAAAATGTTTCCACCCGGTTTCGAACCGGGGACCTTTCGCGTGTGAGGGAAACGTGATAACCAATACACTACTGAAACTAAAGTCTGAATAGCAAATACTGAGAAGTGCGAAGGACCAATCTGTTAAGATGTGTTTCCGCCCGGTCTCGAACCGGGGACCTTTCGCGTGTGAGGCGAACGTGATAACCACTACAATACGGAAACCGAATGATTGGAAAACTAAGGGTGTGACTGACTTTGGCTGGGTGGGACATTTATCGCTCTCAGAACCTAATGAAATCAGAAATTACTTAGTCAATTAATTAAACAATAAGGCTTGAGAAGCCGGGAATTATTGTGTGCAGCGGCTCTTGGAAGAGGCTTGGTGGTTCAAAACTTCTTCCATTTAAGAGTGATGGAAGCCACTGTGTTCTTGGGTACCTTCAATGCTGCAGAAATGACCAATCATTTGAATTTACCACAGGTGGACTCCAATCAAGTTGAAGAAACATCTCAAGGATGATCAATGGAAACAGGATGGACCTGAGCTCAATTTCCAGTCTCATAGCAAAGGGTCTGAAAATGTATGTAAATAAGGTATTTTTAAAATATTTTTTTCATTAATAAAAACTATATGCTATCGCTTTGTCATTATGTGGTATTGTGTGTAGATAGATTTTATTTTATTTCATCCTTTTTAGTATAAGGCTGTAACGTAACAAAATGTGGAAAAAAGTAAGGGGTCTGAAAACTTTCCGAATGCACTGTACCTATGCAGGCTAGCTTCTTTTCCTTTGCTAGCCAGCCAACTAAATCTATCACACAATCACATCAAGCAGCTGAAATGACAGAAAACAATCTACATTTTTGTTTGTTTTACCTTGGATTATATTGCCATTTCTTTGGATATATCCATTACAATGACCCTGATAAATGAATTTGCCTGGCTCAGAGAAGCTGTCAGTCTGGTCACATTCATACAGATCGCATGGTGGAGGTCCCCAAAAAAACGGCAACATTGATCCACTGGTCGGAGAGGTAGACAGCAAGGTTTAGACAAACCTCAACTGTTTCAAACCAAATGCTAGCCTCTGGGCATTGGGAAATATTGAATATTACAAAATGTTTTCACCCGGTTTCGAACCGGGGACCTTTCGCGTATGAGGCAAACGTGATAACCACTACACTACGGAAACCGAATGATTGGAAAACTAAGGGTGTGACTGACTTTCGCGTGTGAGGCGAACGTGATAACCAATACACTACTGAAACTAAATTCTGAATAGCAAATACTGAGAAGTGCGAAGGACCAATCTGTTAAAATGTGTTTCCGCCCGGTCTCGAACGGGGGACCTTTCGCGTGTGAGGCGAACGTGATAACCACTACACTACGGAAACCCAATGAGTGGAATACTAAGGGTGTGGCTGACTTTGGCTGGGTGGGACATTGATCGCTCTCAGAACCTATTGAAATCAGAAATTACTTAGTCAATTAATTAAACAATAAGGCTTGAGAAGCCGGGAATTATTGTGTGCAGCGGCTCTTGGAAGAGGCTTGGTGGTTCAAAACTTCTTCCATTTAAGAGTGATGGAAGCCACTGTGTTCTTGGGTACCTTCAATGCTGCAGAAATGACCAATCATTTGAATTTACCACAGGTGGACTCCAATCAAGTTGAAGAAACATCTCAAGGATGATCAATGGAAACAGGATGGACCTGAGCTCAATTTCCAGCCTCATAGCAAAGGGTCTGAAAACGTATGTAAATAAGGTATTTTTAAAATATTTAATGGGTATTATGGCTCTTTCTGTGGAACTCAATTTGGGATATTATGTGAGGTAGACATGAGAAGCCGGGAATTATCGTGTGCAGCCGGAACTTGGAAGAGGCTTGGTGCTTCCAAACTTCTTCTATTTAAGAGTGATGGAAGCCACTGTGTTCTTGGGTACCTTCAATGCTGCAGAAATGACCAATCATTTGAATTTACCACAGGTGGACTCCAATCAAGTTGAAGAAACATCTCAAGGATGATCAATGGAAACAGGATGGACCTGAGCTCAATTTCCAGTCTCATAGCAAAGGGTCTGAAAATGTATGTAAATAAGGTATTTTTAAAATATTTTTTTCATTAATAAAAACTATATGCTATCGCTTTGTCATTATGTGTTATTGTGTGTAGATAGATTTTATTTTATTTCATCCATTTTAGTATAAGGCTGTAACGTAACAAAATGTGGAAAAAAGTAAGGGGTCTGAAAACTTTCCGAATGCACTGTACCTATGCAGGCTAGCTTCTTTTCCTTTGCTAGCCAGCCAACTAAATCTATCACACAATCACATCAAGCAGCTGAAATGACAGAAAACTATCTACATTTTTGTTTGTTTTACCTTGGATTATATTGCCATTTCTTTGGATATATCCATTACAATGACCCTGATAAATGAATTTGCCTGGCTCAGAGAAGCTGTCAGTCTGGTCACATTCATACAGATTGCATGGTGGAGGTCCCCAAAAAAACGGCAACATTGATCCACTGGTCGGAGAGGTAGACAGCAAGGTTTAGACAAACCTCAACTGTTTCAAACCAAATGCTAGCCTCTGGGCATTGGGAAATATTGAATATTACAAAATGTTTCCACCCAGTTTTGAACCGGGGACCTTTCGCGTGTGAGGCGAACGTGATAACCACTACACTACGGAAACCGAATGATTGGGAAACTAAGGGTGTGACTGACTTTCGCGTGTGAGGCGAACGTGATAACCAATACACTACTGAAACTAAAGTCTGAATAGCAAATACTGAGAAGTGCGAAGGACCAATCTGTTAAAATGTGTTTCCGCCCGGTCTCGAACCGGGGACCTTTCGCGTGTGAGGCGAACGTGATAACCACTACACTACGGAAACCGAATGATTGGAAAACTAAGGGTGTGGCTGACTTTGGCTGGGTGGGACATTTATCGCTCTCAGAACCTAATGAAATCAGAAATTACTTAGTCAATTAATTAAACAATAAGGCTTGAGAAGCCGGGAATTATTGTGTGCAGCGGCTCTTGGAAGAGGCTTGGTGGTTCAAAACTTCTTCCATTTAAGAGTGATGGAAGCCACTGTGTTCTTGGGTACCTTCAATGCTGCAGAAATGACCAATCATTTGAATTTACCACAGGTGGACTCCAATCAAGTTGAAGAAACATCTCAAGGATGATCAATGGAAACAGGATGGACCTGAGCTCAATTTCCAGCCTCATAGCAAAGGGTCTGAAAACTTACGTAAATAAGGTATTTTTAAAATATTTAATGGGTATTATGGCTCTTTCTGTGGAACTCAATTTGGGATATTATGTGAGGTAGACATGAGAAGCCGGGAATTATCGTGTGCAGCCGGAACTTGGAAGAGGCTTGGTGGTTCCAAACTTCTTCTATTTAAGAGTGATGGAAGCCACTGTGTTCTTGGGTACCTTCAATGCTGCAGAAATGACCAATCATTTGAATTTACCACAGGTGGACTCCAATCAAGTTGAAGAAACATCTCAAGGATGATCAATGGAAACAGGATGGACCTGAGCTCAATTTCCAGTCTCATAGCAAAGGGTCTGAAAATGTATGTAAATAAGGTATTTTTAAAATATTTTTTTCATTAATAAAAACTATATGCTATCGCTTTGTCATTATGTGGTATTGTGTGTAGATAGATTTTATTTTATTTCATCCATTTTAGTATAAGGCTGTAACGTAACAAAATGTGGAAAAAAGTAAGGGGTCTGAAAACTTTCCGAATGCACTGTACCTATGCAGGCTAGCTTCTTTTCCTTTGCTAGCCAGCCAACTAAATCTATCACACAATCACATCAAGCAGCTGAAATGACAGAAAACTATCTACATTTTTGTTTGTTTTACCTTGGATTATATTGCCATTTCTTTGGATATATCCATTACAATGACCCTGATAAATGAATTTGCCTGGCTCAGAGAAGCTGTCAGTCTGGTCACATTCATACAGATCGCATGGTGGAGGTCCCCAAAAAAACGGCAACATTGATCCACTGGTCGGAGAGGTAGACAGCAAGGTTTAGACAAACCTCAACTGTTTCAAACCAAATGCTAGCCTCTGGGCATTGGGAAATATTGAATATTACAAAATGTTTCCACCCGGTTTCGAACCGGGGACCTTTCGCGTGTGAGGCGAACGTGATAACCACTACACTACGGAAACCGAATGATTGGGAAACTATGGGTGTGACTGACTTTCGCGTGTGAGGCGAACGTGATAACCAATACACTACTGAAACTAAAGTCTGAATAGCAAATACTGAGAAGTGCGAAGGACCAATCTGTTAAAATGTGTTTCCGCCCGGTCTCGAACCGGGGACCTTTCGCGTGTGAGGCGAACGTGATAACCACTACACTACGGAAACCGAATGATTGGAAAACTAAGGGTGTGGCTGACTTTGGCTGGGTGGGACATTTATCGCTCTCAGAACCTAATGAAATCAGAAATTACTTAGTCAATTAATTAAACAATAAGACTTGAGAAGCCGGGAATTATTGTGTGCAGCGGCTCTTGGAAGAGGCTTGGTGGTTCAAAACTTCTTCCATTTAAGAGTGATGGAAGCCACTGTGTTCTTGGGTACCTTCAATGCTGCAGAAATGACCAATCATTTGAATTTACCACAGGTGGACTCCAATCAAGTTGAAGAAACATCTCAAGGATGATCAATGGAAACAGGATGGACCTGAGCTCAATTTCCAGCCTCATAGCAAAGGGTCTGAAAACTTACGTAAATAAGGTATTTTTAAAATATTTAATGGGTATTATGGCTCTTTCTGTGGAACTCAATTTGGGATATTATGTGAGGTAGACATGAGAAGCCGGGAATTATCGTGTGCAGCCGGAACTTGGAAGAGGCTTGGTGGTTCCAAACTTCTTCTATTTAAGAGTGATGGAAGCCACTGTGTTCTTGGGTACCTTCAATGCTGCAGAAATGACCAATCATTTGAATTTACCACAGGTGGACTCCAATCAAGTTGAAGAAACATCTCAAGGATGATCAATGGAAACAGGATGGACCTGAGCTCAATTTCCAGTCTCATAGCAAAGGGTCTGAAAATGTATGTAAATAAGGTATTTTTAAAATATTTTTTTCATTAATAAAAACTATATGCTATCGCTTTGTCATTATGTGGTATTGTGTGTAGATAGATGTTATTTTATTTCATCCATTTTAGTATAAGGCTGTAACGTAACAAAATGTGGAAAAAAGTAAGGGGTCTGAAAACTTTCCGAATGCACTGTACCTATGCAGGCTAGCTTCTTTTCCTTTGCTAGCCAGCCAACTAAATCTATCACACAATCACATCAAGCAGCTGAAATGACAGAAAACTATCTACATTTTTGTTTGTTTTACCTTGGATTATATTGCCATTTCTTTGGATATATCCATTACAATGACCCTGATAAATGAATTTGCCTGGCTCAGAGAAGCTGTCAGTCTGGTCACATTCATACAGATCGCATGGTGGAGGTCCCCAAAAAAACGGCAACATTGATCCACTGGTCGGAGAGGTAGACAGCAAGGTTTAGACAAACCTCAACTGTTTCAAACCAAATGCTAGCCTCTGGGCATTGGGAAATATTGAATATTACAAAATGTTTCCACCCGGTTTCGAACCGGGGACCTTTCGCGTGTGAGGCGAACGTGATAACCACTACACTACGGAAACCGAATGATTGGGAAACTATGGGTGTGACTGACTTTCGCGTGTGAGGCGAACGTGATAACCAATACACTACTGAAACTAAAGTCTGAATAGCAAATACTGAGAAGTGCGAAGGACCAATCTGTTAAAATGTGTTTCCGCCCGGTCTCGAACCGGGGACCTTTCGCGTGTGAGGCGAACGTGATAACCACTACACTACGGAAACCGAATGATTGGAAAACTAAGGGTGTGGCTGACTTTGGCTGGGTGGGACATTTATCGCTCTCAGAACCTAATGAAATCAGAAATTACTTAGTCAATTAATTAAACAATAAGGCTTGAGAAGCCGGGAATTATTGTGTGCAGCGGCTCTTGGAAGAGGCTTGGTGGTTCAAAACTTCTTCCATTTAAGAGTGATGGAAGCCACTGTGTTCTTGGGTACCTTCAATGCTGCAGAAATGACCAATCATTTGAATTTACCACAGGTGGACTCCAATCAAGTTGAAGAAACATCTCAAGGATGATCAATGGAAACAGGATGGACCTGAGCTCAATTTCCAGCCTCATAGCAAAGGGTCTGAAAACTTACGTAAATAAGGTATTTTTAAAATATTTAATGGGTATTATGGCTCTTTCTGTGGAACTCAATTTGGGATATTATGTGAGGTAGACATGAGAAGCCGGGAAATATCGTGTGCAGCCGGAACTTGGAAGAGGCTTGGTGGTTCCAAACTTCTTCTATTTAAGAGTGATGGAAGCCACTGTGTTCTTGGGTACCTTCAATGCTGCAGAAATGACCAATCATTTGAATTTACCACAGGTGGACTCCAATCAAGTTGAAGAAACATCTCAAGGATGATCAATGGAAACAGGATGGACCTGAGCTCAATTTCCAGTCTCATAGCAAAGGGTCTGAAAATGTATGTAAATAAGGTATTTTTAAAATATTTTTTTCATTAATAAAAACTATATGCTATCGCTTTGTCATTATGTGGTATTGTGTGTAGATAGATTTTATTTTATTTCATCCATTTTAGTATAAGGCTGTAACGTAACAAAATGTGGAATAAAGTAAGGGGTCTGAAAACTTTCCGAATGCACTGTACCTATGCAGGCTAGCTTCTTTTCCTTTGCTAGCCAGCCAACTAAATCTATCACACAATCACATCAAGCAGCTGAAATGACAGAAAACGATCTACATTTTTGTTTGTTTTACCTTGGATTATATTGCCATTTCTTTGGATATATCCATTACAATGACCCTGATAAATGAATTTGCCTGGCTCAGAGAAGCTGTCAGTCTGGTCACATTCATACAGATCGCATGGTGGAGGTCCCCAAAAAAACGGCAACATTGATCCACTGGTCGGAGAGGTAGACAGCAAGGTTTAGACAAACCTCAACTGTTTCAAACCAAATGCTAGCCTCTGGGCATTGGGAAATATTGAATATTACAAAATGTTTCCACCCGGTTTCGAACCGGGGACCTTTCGCGTGTGAGGCGAACGTGATAACCACTACACTACGGAAACCTAATGATTGGAAAACTAAGGGTGTGACTGACTTTCGCGTGTGAGGCGAACGTGATAACCAATACACTACTGAAACTAAAGTCTGAATAGCAAATACTGAGAAGTGCGAAGGACCAATCTGTTAAAATGTGTTTCCGCCCGGTCTCGAACCGGGGACCTTTCGCGTGTGAGGCGAACGTGATAACCACTACACTACGGAAACCGAATGATTGGAAAACTAAGGGTGTGACTGACTTTGGCTGGGTGGGACATTTATCGCTCTCAGAACCTAATGAAATCAGAAATTACTTAGTCAATTAATTAAACAATAAGGCTTGAGAAGCCGGGAATTATTGTGTGCAGCGGCTCTTGGAAGAGGCTTGGTGGTTCAAAACTTCTTCCATTTAAGAGTGATGGAAGCCACTGTGTTCTTGGGTACCTTCAATGCTGCAGAAATGACCAATCATTTGAATTTACCACAGGTGGACTCCAATCAAGTTGAAGAAACATCTCAAGGATGATCAATGGAAACAGGATGGACCTGAGCTCAATTTCCAGCCTCATAGCAAAGGGTCTGAAAACTTACGTAAATAAGGTATTTTTAAAATATTTAATGGGTATTATGGCTCTTTCTGTGGAACTCAATTTGGGATATTATGTGAGGTAGACATGAGAAGCCGGGAATTATCGTGTGCAGCCGGAACTTGGAAGAGGCTTGGTGGTTCCAAACTTCTTCTATTTAAGAGTGATGGAAGCCACTGTGTTCTTGGGTACCTTCAATGCTGCAGAAATGACCAATCATTTGAATTTACCACAGGTGGACTCCAATCAAGTTGAAGAAACATCTCAAGGATGATCAATGGAAACAGGATGGACCTGAGCTCAATTTCCAGTCTCATAGCAAAGGGTCTGAAAATGTATGTAAATAAGGTATTTTTAAAATATTTTTTTCATTAATAAAAACTATATGCTATCGCTTTGTCATTATGTGGTATTGTGTGTAGATAGATTTTATTTTATTTCATCCATTTTAGTATAAGGCTGTAACGTAACAAAATGTGGAAAAAAGTAAGGGGTCTGAAAACTTTCCGAATGCACTGTACCTATGCAGGCTAGCTTATTTTCCTTTGCTAGCCAGCCAACTAAATCTATCACACAATCACATCAAGCAGCTGAAATGACAGAAAACGATCTACATTTTTGTTTGTTTTACCTTGGATTATATTGCCATTTCTTTGGATATATCCATTACAATGACCCTGATAAATGAATTTGCCTGGCTCAGAGAAGCTGTCAGTCTGGTCACATTCATACAGATCGCATGGTGGAGGTCCCCAAAAAAACGGCAACATTGATCCACTGGTCGGAGAGGTAGACAGCAAGGTTTAGACAAACCTCAACTGTTTCAAACCAAATGCTAGCCTCTGGGCATTGGGAAATATTGAATATTACAAAATGTTTCCACCCGGTTTCGAACCGGGGACCTTTCGCGTGTGAGGCGAACGTGATAACCACTACACTACGGAAACCGAATGATTGGGAAACTATGGGTGTGACTGACTTTCGCGTGTGAGGCGAACGTGATAACCAATACACTACTGAAACTAAAGTCTGAATAGCAAATACTGAGAAGTGCGAAGGACCAATCTGTTAAAATGTGTTTCCGCCCGGTCTCGAACCGGGGACCTTTCGCGTGTGAGGCGAACGTGATAACCACTACACTACGGAAACCGAATGATTGGAAAACTAAGGGTGTGACTGACTTTGGCTGGGTGGGACATTTATCGCTCTCAGAACCTAATGAAATCAGAAATTACTTAGTCAATTAATTAAACAATAAGGCTTGAGAAGCCGGGAATTATTGTGTGCAGCGGCTCTTGGAAGAGGCTTGGTGGTTCAAAACTTCTTCCATTTAAGAGTGATGGAAGCCACTGTGTTCTTGGGTACCTTCAATGCTGCAGAAATGACCAATCATTTGAATTTACCACAGGTGGACTCCAATCAAGTTGAAGAAACATCTCAAGGATGATCAATGGAAACAGGATGGACCTGAGCTCAATTTCCAGCCTCATAGCAAAGGGTCTGAAAACTTACGTAAATAAGGTATTTTTAAAATATTTAATGGGTATTATGGCTCTTTCTGTGGAACTCAATTTGGGATATTATGTGAGGTAGACATGAGAAGCCGGGAATTATCGTGTGCAGCCGGAACTTGGAAGAGGCTTGGTGGTTCCAAACTTCTTCTATTTAAGAGTGATGGAAGCCACTGTGTTCTTGGGTACCTTCAATGCTGCAGAAATGACCAATCATTTGAATTTACCACAGGTGGACTCCAATCAAGTTGAAGAAACATCTCAAGGATGATCAATGGAAACAGGATGGACCTGAGCTCAATTTCCAGTCTCATAGCAAAGGGTCTGAAAATGTATGTAAATAAGGTATTTTTAAAATATTTTTTTCATTAATAAAAACTATATGCTATCGCTTTGTCATTATGTGGTATTGTGTGTAGATAGATTTTATTTTATTTCATCCATTTTAGTATAAGGCTGTAACGTAACAAAATGTGGAAAAAAGTAAGGGGTCTGAAAACTTTCCGAATGCACTGTACCTATGCAGGCTAGCTTCTTTTCCTTTGCTAGCCAGCCAACTAAATCTATCACACAATCACATCAAGCAGCTGAAATAACAGAAAACAATCTACATTTTTGTTTGTTTTACCTTGGATTATATTGCCATTTCTTTGGATATATCCATTACAATGACCCTGATAAATGAATTTGCCTGGCTCAGAGAAGCTGTCAGTCTGGTCACATTCATACAGATCGCATGGTGGAGGTCCCCAAAAAAACGGCAACATTGATCCACTGGTCGGAGAGGTAGACAGCAAGGTTTAGACAAACCTCAACTGTTTCAAACCAAATGCTAGCCTCTGGGCATTGGGAAATATTGAATATTACAAAATGTTTCCACCCGGTTTCGAACCGGGGACCTTTCACGTGTGAGGCGAGCGTGATAACCACTACACTACGGAAACCGAATGATTGGAAAACTAAGGGTGTGACTGACTTTCGCGTGTGAGGCGAACGTGATAACCAATACACTACTGAAACTAAAGTCTGAATAGCAAATACTGAGAAGTGCGAAGGACCAATCTGTTAAAATGTGTTTCCGCCCGGTCTCGAACCGGGGACCTTTCGCGTGTGAGGCGAACGTGATAACCACTACACTACGGAAACCGAATGATTGGAAAACTAAGGGTGTGACTGACTTTGGCTGGGTGGGACATTTATCGCTCTCAGAACCTAATGAAATCAGAAATTACTTAGTCAATTAATTAAACAATAAGGCTTGAGAAGCCGGGAATTATTGTGTGCAGCGGCTCTTGGAAGAGGCTTGGTGGTTCAAAACTTCTTCCATTTAAGAGTGATGGAAGCCACTGTGTTCTTGGGTACCTTCAATGCTGCAGAAATGACCAATCATTTGAATTTACCACAGGTGGACTCCAATCAAGTTGAAGAAACATCTCAAGGATGATCAATGGAAACAGGATGGACCTGAGCTCAATTTCCAGCCTCATAGCAAAGGGTCTGAAAACTTACGTAAATAAGGTATTTTTAAAATATTTAATGGGTATTATGGCTCTTTCTGTGGAACTCAATTTGGGATATTATGTGAGGTAGACATGAGAAGCCGGGAATTATCGTGTGCAGCCGGAACTTGGAAGAGGCTTGGTGGTTCCAAACTTCTTCTATTTAAGAGTGATGGAAGCCACTGTGTTCTTGGGTACCTTCAATGCTGCAGAAATGACCAATCATTTGAATTTACCACAGGTGGACTCCAATCAAGTTGAAGAAACATCTCAAGGATGATCAATGGAAACAGGATGGACCTGAGCTCAATTTCCAGTCTCATAGCAAAGGGTCTGAAAATGTATGTAAATAAGGTATTTTTAAAATATTTTTTTCATTAATAAAAACTATATGCTATCGCTTTGTCATTATGTGGTATTGTGTGTAGATAGATTTTATTTTATTTCATCCATTTTAGTATAAGGCTGTAACGTAACAAAATGTGGAAAAAAGTAAGGGGTCTGAAAACTTTCCGAATGCACTGTACCTATGCAGGCTAGCTTCTTTTCCTTTGCTAGCCAGCCAACTAAATCTATCACACAATCACATCAAGCAGCTGAAATGACAGAAAACGATCTACATTTTTGTTTGTTTTACCTTGGATTATATTGCCATTTCTTTGGATATATCCATTACAATGACCCTGATAAATGAATTTGCCTGGCTCAGAGAAGCTGTCAGTCTGGTCACATTCATACAGATCGCATGGTGGAGGTCCCCAAAAAAACGGCAACATTGATCCACTGGTCGGAGAGGTAGACAGCAAGGTTTAGACAAACCTCAACTGTTTCAAACCAAATGCTAGCCTCTGGGCATTGGGAAATATTGAATATTACAAAATGTTTCCACCCGGTTTCGAACCGGGGACCTTTCGCGTGTGAGGCGAACGTGATAACCACTACACTACGGAAACCGAATGATTGGGAAACTATGGGTGTGACTGACTTTCGCGTGTGAGGCGAACGTGATAACCAATACACTACTGAAACTAAAGTCTGAATAGCAAATACTGAGAAGTGCGAAGGACCAATCTGTTAAAATGTGTTTCCGCCCGGTCTCGAACCGGGGACCTTTCGCGTGTGAGGCGAACGTGATAACCACTACACTACGGAAACCGAATGATTGGAAAACTAAGGGTGTGGCTGACTTTGGCTGGGTGGGACATTTATCGCTCTCAGAACCTAATGAAATCAGAAATTACTTAGTCAATTAATTAAACAATAAGGCTTGAGAAGCCGGGAATTATTGTGTGCAGCGGCTCTTGGAAGAGGCTTGGTGGTTCAAAACTTCTTCCATTTAAGAGTGATGGAAGCCACTGTGTTCTTGGGTACCTTCAATGCTGCAGAAATGACCAATCATTTGAATTTACCACAGGTGGACTCCAATCAAGTTGAAGAAACATCTCAAGGATGATCAATGGAAACAGGATGGACCTGAGCTCAATTTCCAGCCTCATAGCAAAGGGTCTGAAAACTTACGTAAATAAGGTATTTTTAAAATATTTAATGGGTATTATGGCTCTTTCTGTGGAACTCAATTTGGGATATTATGTGAGGTAGACATGAGAAGCCGGGAATTATCGTGTGCAGCCGGAACTTGGAAGAGGCTTGGTGGTTCCAAACTTCTTCTATTTAAGAGTGATGGAAGCCACTGTGTTCTTGGGTACCTTCAATGCTGCAGAAATGACCAATCATTTGAATTTACCACAGGTGGACTCCAATCAAGTTGAAGAAACATCTCAAGGATGATCAATGGAAACAGGATGGACCTGAGCTCAATTTCCAGTCTCATAGCAAAGGGTCTGAAAATGTATGTAAATAAGGTATTTTTAAAATATTTTTTTCATTAATAAAAACTATATGCTATCGCTTTGTCATTATGTGGTATTGTGTGTAGATAGATTTTATTTTATTTCATCCATTTTAGTATAAGGCTGTAACGTAACAAAATGTGGAAAAAAGTAAGGGGTCTGAAAACTTTCCGAATGCACTGTACCTATGCAGGCTAGCTTCTTTTCCTTTGCTAGCCAGCCAACTAAATCTATCACACAATCACATCAAGCAGCTGAAATGACAGAAAACTATCTACATTTTTGTTTGTTTTACCTTGGATTATATTGCCATTTCTTTGGATATATCCATTACAATGACCCTGATAAATGAATTTGCCTGGCTCAGAGAAGCTGTCAGTCTGGTCACATTCATACAGATCGCATGGTGGAGGTCCCCAAAAAAACGGCAACATTGATCCACTGGTCGGAGAGGTAGACAGCAAGGTTTAGACAAACCTCAACTGTTTCAAACCAAATGCTAGCCTCTGGGCATTGGGAAATATTGAATATTACAAAATGTTTCCACCCGGTTTCGAACCGGGGACCTTTCGCGTGTGAGGCGAACGTGATAACCACTACACTACGGAAACCGAATGATTGGGAAACTATGGGTGTGACTGACTTTCGCGTGTGAGGCGAACGTGATAACCAATACACTACTGAAACTAAAGTCTGAATAGCAAATACTGAGAAGTGCGAAGGACCAATCTGTTAAAATGTGTTTCCGCCCGGTCTCGAACCGGGGACCTTTCGCGTGTGAGGCGAACGTGATAACCACTACACTACGGAAACCGAATGATTGGAAAACTAAGGGTGTGGCTGACTTTGGCTGGGTGGGACATTTATCGCTCTCAGAACCTAATGAAATCAGAAATTACTTAGTCAATTAATTAAACAATAAGGCTTGAGAAGCCGGGAATTATTGTGTGCAGCGGCTCTTGGAAGAGGCTTGGTGGTTCAAAACTTCTTCCATTTAAGAGTGATGGAAGCCACTGTGTTCTTGGGTACCTTCAATGCTGCAGAAATGACCAATCATTTGAATTTACCACAGGTGGACTCCAATCAAGTTGAAGAAACATCTCAAGGATGATCAATGGAAACAGGATGGACCTGAGCTCAATTTCCAGCCTCATAGCAAAGGGTCTGAAAACTTACGTAAATAAGGTATTTTTAAAATATTTAATGGGTATTATGGCTCTTTCTGTGGAACTCAATTTGGGATATTATGTGAGGTAGACATGAGAAGCCGGGAATTATCGTGTGCAGCCGGAACTTGGAAGAGGCTTGGTGGTTCCAAACTTCTTCTATTTAAGAGTGATGGAAGCCACTGTGTTCTTGGGTACCTTCAATGCTGCAGAAATGACCAATCATTTGAATTTACCACAGGTGGACTCCAATCAAGTTGAAGAAACATCTCAAGGATGATCAATGGAAACAGGATGGACCTGAGCTCAATTTCCAGTCTCATAGCAAAGGGTCTGAAAATGTATGTAAATAAGGTATTTTTAAAATATTTTTTTCATTAATGAAAACTATATGCTATCGCTTTGTCATTATGTGGTATTGTGTGTAGATAGATTTTATTTTATTTCATCCATTTTAGTATAAGGCTGTAACGTAACAAAATGTGGAAAAAAGTAAGGGGTCTGAAAACTTTCCGAATGCACTGTACCTATGCAGGCTAGCTTCTTTTCCTTTGCTAGCCAGCCAACTAAATCTATCACACAATCACATCAAGCAGCTGAAATGACAGAAAACAATCTACATTTTTGTTTGTTTTACCTTGGATTATATTGCCATTTCTTTGGATATATCCATTACAATGACCCTGATAAATGAATTTGCCTGGCTCAGAGAAGCTGTCAGTCTGGTCACATTCATACAGATCGCATGGTGGAGGTCCCCAAAAAAACGGCAACATTGATCCACTGGTCGGAGAGGTAGACAGCAAGGTTTAGACAAACCTCAACTGTTTCAAACCAAATGCTAGCCTCTGGGCATTGGGAAATATTGAATATTACAAAATGTTTCCACCCGGTTTCGAACCGGGGACCTTTCGCGTGTGAGGCGAACGTGATAACCACTACACTACGGAAACCGAATGATTGGGAAACTAAGGGTGTGACTGACTTTCGCGTGTGAGGCGAACGTGATAACCAATACACTACTGAAACTAAAGTCTGAATAGCAAATACTGAGAAGTGCGAAGGACCAATCTGTTAAAATGTGTTTCCGCCCGGTCTCGAACCGGGGACCTTTCGCGTGTGAGGCGAACGTGATAACCACTACACTACGGAAACCGAATGATTGGAAAACTAAGGGTGTGGCTGACTTTGGCTGGGTGGGACATTTATCGCTCTCAGAACCTAATGAAATCAGAAATTACTTAGTCAATTAATTAAACAATAAGGCTTGAGAAGCCGGGAATTATTGTGTGCAGCGGCTCTTGGAAGAGGCTTGGTGGTTCAAAACTTCTTCCATTTAAGAGTGATGGAAGCCACTGTGTTCTTGGGTACCTTCAATGCTGCAGAAATGACCAATCATTTGAATTTACCACAGGTGGACTCCAATCAAGTTGAAGAAACATCTCAAGGATGATCAATGGAAACAGGATGGACCTGAGCTCAATTTCCAGCCTCATAGCAAAGGGTCTGAAAACTTACGTAAATAAGGTATTGTTAAAATATTTAATGGGTATTATGGCTCTTTCTGTGGAACTCAATTTGGGATATTATGTGAGGTAGACATGAGAAGCCGGGAATTATCGTGTGCAGCCGGAACTTGGAAGAGGCTTGGTGGTTCCAAACTTCTTCTATTTAAGAGTGATGGAAGCCACTGTGTTCTTGGGTACCTTCAATGCTGCAGAAATGACCAATCATTTGAATTTACCACAGGTGGACTCCAATCAAGTTGAAGAAACATCTCAAGGATGATCAATGGAAACAGGATGGACCTGAGCTCAATTTCCAGTCTCATAGCAAAGGGTCTGAAAATGTATGTAAATAAGGTATTTTTAAAATATTTTTTTCATTAATAAAAACTATATGCTATCGCTTTGTCATTATGTGGTATTGTGTGTAGATAGATTTTATTTTATTTCATCCATTTTAGTATAAGGCTGTAACGTAACAAAATGTGGAAAAAAGTAAGGGGTCTGAAAACTTTCCGAATGCACTGTACCTATGCAGGCTAGCTTCTTTTCCTTTGCTAGCCAGCCAACTAAATCTATCACACAATCACATCAAGCAGCTGAAATGACAGAAAACGATCTACATTTTTGTTTGTTTTACCTTGGATTATATTGCCATTTCTTTGGATATATCCATTACAATGACCCTGATAAATGAATTTGCCTGGCTCAGAGAAGCTGTCAGTCTGGTCACATTCATACAGATCGCATGGTGGAGGTCCCCAAAAAAACGGCAACATTGATCCACTGGTCGGAGAGGTAGACAGCAAGGTTTAGACAAACCTCAACTGTTTTAAACCAAATGCTAGCCTCTGGGCATTGGGAAATATTGAATATTACAAAATGTTCCCACCCGGTTTCGAACCGGGGACCTTTCGCGTGTGAGGCAAACGTGATAACCACTACACTACAGAAACCGAATGATTGGAAAACTAAGGGTGTGACTGACTTTCGCGTGTGAGGCGAACGTGATAACCAATACACTACTGAAACTAAAGTCTGAATAGCAAATACTGAGAAGTGCGAAGGACCAATCTGTTAAAATGTGTTTCCGCCCGGTCTCGAACCGGGGACCTTTCGCGTGTGAGGCGAACGTGATAACCACTACACTACAGAAACCGAATGATTGGAAAACTAAGGGTGTGACTGACTTAGGCTGGGTGGGACATTTATCGCTCTCAGAACCTAATGAAATCAGAAATTACTTAGTCAATTAATTAAACAATAAGGCTTGAGAAGCCGGGAATTATTGTGTGCAGCGGCTCTTGGAAGAGGCTTGGTGGTTCAAAACTTCTTCCATTTAAGAGTGATGGAAGCCACTGTGTTCTTGGGTACCTTCAATGCTGCAGAAATGACCAATCATTTGAATTTACCACAGGTGGACTCCAATCAAGTTGAAGAAACATCTCAAGGATGATCAATGGAAACAGGATGGACCTGAGCTCAATTTCCAGCCTCATAGCAAAGGGTCTGAAAACTTACGTAAATAAGGTATTTTTAAAATATTTAATGGGTATTATGGCTCTTTCTGTGGAACTCAATTTGGGATATTATGTGAGGTAGACATGAGAAGCCGGGAATTATCGTGTGCAGCCGGAACTTGGAAGAGGCTTGGTGGTTCCAAACTTCTTCTATTTAAGAGTGATGGAAGCCACTGTGTTCTTGGGTACCTTCAATGCTGCAGAAATGACCAATCATTTGAATTTACCACAGGTGGACTCCAATCAAGTTGAAGAAACATCTCAAGGATGATCAATGGAAACAGGATGGACCTGAGCTCAATTTCCAGTCTCATAGCAAAGGGTCTGAAAATGTATGTAAATAAGGTATTTTTAAAATATTTTTTTCATTAATAAAAACTATATGCTATCGCTTTGTCATTATGTGGTATTGTGTGTAGATAGATTTTATTTTATTTCATCCATTTTAGTATAAGGCTGTAACGTAACAAAATGTGGAAAAAAGTAAGGGGTCTGAAAACTTTCCGAATGCACTGTACCTATGCAGGCTAGCTTCTTTTCCTTTGCTAGCCAGCCAACTAAATCTATCACACAATCACATCAAGCAGCTGAAATGACAGAAAACGATCTACATTTTTGTTTGTTTTACCTTGGATTATATTGCCATTTCTTTGGATATATCCATTACAATGACCCTGATAAATGAATTTGCCTGGCTCAGAGAAGCTGTCAGTCTGGTCACATTCATACAGATCGCATGGTGGAGGTCCCCAAAAAAACGGCAACATTGATCCACTGGTCGGAGAGGTAGACAGCAAGGTTTAGACAAACCTCAACTGTTTCAAACCAAATGCTAGCCTCTGGGCATTGGGAAATATTGAATATTACAAAATGTTTCCACCCGGTTTCGAACCAGGGACCTTTCGCGTGTGAGGCGAACGTGACAACCACTACACTACAGAAACCGAATGATTGGTAAACTAAGGGTGTGACTGACTTTCGCGTGTGAGGCGAACGTGATAACCAATACACTACTGAAACTAAAGTCTGAATAGCAAATACTGAGAAGTGCGAAGGACCAATCTGTTAAAATGTGTTTCCGCCCGGTCTCGAACCGGGGACCTTTCGCGTGTTAGCCGAACGTGATAACCAGTACACTACGGAAACCCAATGAGTAGAATACTACGGGTGTGGCTGACTTTGGCTGGGTGGGACATTTATCCCTCTCAGAACCTAATGAAATCAGAAATTACTTAGTCAATTAATTAAACAATACGGCTTGAGAAGGGTGGGTATTATGGCTCTTTCTGTGGAACTCAATTTGGGATATTATGTGAGGTAGACATGAGAAGCCGGGAATTATCGTGTGCAGCCGGAACTTGGAAGAGGCTTGGTGGTTCCAAACTTCTTCTATTTAAGAGTGATGGAAGCCACTGTGTTCTTGGGTACCTTCAATGCTGCAGAAATGACCAATCATTTGAATTTACCACAGGTGGACTCCAATCAAGTTGAAGAAACATCTCAAGGATGATCAATGGAAACAGGATGGACCTGAGCTCAATTTCCAGTCTCATAGCAAAGGGTCTGAAAATGTATGTAAATAAGGTATTTTTAAAATATTTTTTTCATTAATAAAAACTATATGCTATCGCTTTGTCATTATGTGGTATTGTGTGTAGATAGATTTTATTTTATTTCATCCATTTTAGTATAAGGCTGTAACGTAACAAAATGTGGAAAAAAGTAAGGGGTCTGAAAACTTTCCGAATGCACTGTACCTATGCAGGCTAGCTTCTTTTCCTTTGCTAGCCAGCCAACTAAATCTATCACACAATCACATCAAGCAGCTGAAATGACAGAAAACAATCTACATTTTTGTTTGTTTTACCTTGGATTATATTGCCATTTCTTTGGATATATCCATTACAATGACCCTGATAAATGAATTTGCCTGGCTCAGAGAAGCTGTCAGTCTGGTCACATTCATACAGATCGCATGGTGGAGGTCCCCAAAAAAACGGCAACATTGATCCACTGGTCGGAGAGGTAGACAGCAAGGTTTAGACAAACCTCAACTGTTTCAAACCAAATGCTAGCCTCTGGGCATTGGGAAATATTGAATATTACAAAATGTTTCCACCCGGTTTCGAACCGGGGACCTTTCGCGTGTGAGGCGAACGTGATAACCACTACACTACGGAAACCGAATGATTGGGAAACTAAGGGTGTGACTGACTTTCGCGTGTGAGGCGAACGTGATAACCACTACACTACGGAAACCGAATGATTGGAAAACTAAGGGTGTGGCTGACTTTGGCTGGGTGGGACATTTATCGCTCTCAGAACCTAATGAAATCAGAAATTACTTAGTCAATTAATTAAACAATAAGGCTTGAGAAGCCGGGAATTATTGTGTGCAGCGGCTCTTGGAAGAGGCTTGGTGGTTCAAAACTTCTTCCATTTAAGAGTGATGGAAGCCACTGTGTTCTTGGGTACCTTCAATGCTGCAGAAATGACCAATCATTTGAATTTACCACAGGTGGACTCCAATCAAGTTGAAGAAACATCTCAAGGATGATCAATGGAAACAGGATGGACCTGAGCTCAATTTCCAGCCTCATAGCAAAGGGTCTGAAAACTTACGTAAATAAGGTATTTTTAAAATATTTAATGGGTATTATGGCTCTTTCTGTGGAACTCAATTTGGGATATTATGTGAGGTAGACATGAGAAGCCGGGAATTATCGTGTGCAGCCGGAACTTGGAAGAGGCTTGGTGGTTCCAAACTTCTTCTATTTAAGAGTGATGGAAGCCACTGTGTTCTTGGGTACCTTCAATGCTGCAGAAATGACCAATCATTTGAATTTACCACAGGTGGACTCCAATCAAGTTGAAGAAACATCTCAAGGATGATCAATGGAAACAGGATGGACCTGAGCTCAATTTCCAGTCTCATAGCAAAGGGTCTGAAAATGTATGTAAATAAGGTATTTTTAAAATATTTTTTTCATTAATAAAAACTATATGCTATCGCTTTGTCATTATGTGGTATTGTGTGTAGATAGATTTTATTTTATTTCATCCATTTTAGTATAAGGCTGTAACGTAACAAAATGTGGAAAAAAGTAAGGGGTCTGAAAACTTTCCGAATGCACTGTACCTATGCAGGCTAGCTTCTTTTCCTTTGCTAGCCAGCCAACTAAATCTATCACACAATCACATCAAGCAGCTGAAATGACAGAAAACGATCTACATTTTTGTTTGTTTTACCTTGGATTATATTGCCATTTCTTTGGATATATCCATTACAATGACCCTGATAAATGAATTTGCCTGGCTCAGAGAAGCTGTCAGTCTGGTCACATTCATACAGATCGCATGGTGGAGGTCCCCAAAAAAACGGCAACATTGATCCACTGGTCGGAGAGGTAGACAGCAAGGTTTAGACAAACCTCAACTGTTTCAAACCAAATGCTAGCCTCTGGGCATTGGGAAATATTGAATATTACAAAATGTTCCCACCCGGTTTCGAACCGGGGACCTTTCGCGTGTGAGGCAAACGTGATAACCACTACACTACAGAAACCGGATGATTGGAAAACTAAGGGTGTGACTGACTTTCGCGTGTGAGGCGAACGTGATAACCAATACACTACTGAAACTAAAGTCTGAATAGCAAATACTGAGAAGTGCGAAGGACCAATCTGTTAAAATGTGTTTCCGCCCGGTCTCGAACCGGGGACCTTTCGCGTGTGAGGCGAACGTGATAACCACTACACTACAGAAACCTAATGATTGGAAAACTAAGGGTGTGACTGACTTAGGCTGGGTGGGACATTTATCGCTCTCAGAACCTAATGAAATCAGAAATTACTTAGTCAATTAATTAAACAATAAGGCTTGAGAAGCCGGGAATTATTGTGTGCAGCGGCTCTTGGAAGAGGCTTGGTGGTTCAAAACTTCTTCCATTTAAGAGTGATGGAAGCCACTGTGTTCTTGGGTACCTTCAATGCTGCAGAAATGACCAATCATTTGAATTTACCACAGGTGGACTCCAATCAAGTTGAAGAAACATCTCAAGGATGATCAATGGAAACAGGATGGACCTGAGCTCAATTTCCAGTCTCATAGCAAAGGGTCTGAAAATGTATGTAAATAAGGTATTTTTAAAATATTTTTTTCATTAATAAAAACTATATGCTATCGCTTTGTCATTATGTGGTATTGTGTGTAGATAGATTTTATTTTATTTCATCCATTTTAGTATAAGGCTGTAACGTAACAAAATGTGGAAAAAAGTAAGGGGTCTGAAAACTTTCCGAATGCACTGTACCTATGCAGGCTAGCTTCTTTTCCTTTGCTAGCCAGCCAACTAAATCTATCACACAATCACATCAAGCAGCTGAAATGACAGAAAACGATCTACATTTTTGTTTGTTTTACCTTGGATTATATTGCCATTTCTTTGGATATATCCATTACAATGACCCTGATAAATGAATTTGCCTGGCTCAGAGAAGCTGTCAGTCTGGTCACATTCATACAGATCGCATGGTGGAGGTCCCCAAAAAAACGGCAACATTGATCCACTGGTCGGAGAGGTAGACAGCAAGGTTTAGACAAACCTCAACTGTTTCAAACCAAATGCTAGCCTCTGGGCATTGGGAAATATTGAATATTACAAAATGTTTCCACCCGGTTTCGAACCAGGGACCTTTCGCGTGTGAGGCGAACGTGATAACCACTACACTACGGAAACCGAATGATTGGAAAACTAAGGGTGTGACTGACTTTCGCGTGTGAGGCGAACGTGATAACCAATACACTACTGAAACTAAATTCTGAATAGCAAATACTGAGAAGTGCGAAGGACCAATCTGTTAAAATGTGTTTCCGCCCGGTCTCGAACCGGGGACCTTTCACGTGTGAGGCGAACGTGATAACCACTACACTACGGAAACCGAATGATTGGAAAACTAAGGGTGTGACTGACTTTGGCTGGGTGGGACATTTATCGCTCTCAGGACCTAATGAAATCAGAAATTACTTAGTCAATTAATTAAACAATAAGGCTTGAGAAGCCGGGAATTATTGTGTGCAGCGGCTCTTGGAAGAGGCTTGGTGGTTCAAAACTTCTTCCATTTAAGAGTGATGGAAGCCACTGTGTTCTTGGGTACCTTCAATGCTGCAGAAATGACCAATCATTTGAATTTACCACAGGTGGACTCCAATCAAGTTGAAGAAACATCTCAAGGATGATCAATGGAAACAGGATGGACCTGAGCTCAATTTCCAGCCTCATAGCAAAGGGTCTGAAAACTTACGTAAATAAGGTATTTTTAAAATATTTAATGGGTATTATGGCTCTTTCTGTGAAACTCAATTTGGGATATTATGTGAGGTAGACATGAGAAGCCGGGAATTATCGTGTGCAGCCGGAACTTGGAAGAGGCTTGGTGGTTCCAAACTTCTTCTATTTAAGAGTGATGGAAGCCACTCTGTTCTTGGGTACCTTCAATGCTGCAGAAATGACCAATCATTTGAATTTACCACAGGTGGACTCCAATCAAGTTGAAGAAACATCTCAAGGATGATCAATGGAAACAGGATGGACCTGAGCTCAATTTCCAACCTCATAGCAAAGGGTCTGAAAATGTATGTAAATAAGGTATTTTTAAAATATTTTTTCATTAATAAAAACTATATGTTATCGCTTTGTCATTATGTGGGATTGTGTGTAGATAGATGTTATTTTAGTTTATCCATTTTAGTATAAGTCTGTAACGTAACAAAATGTGGAAAAAAGTAAGGGGTCTGAAAACTTTCCGAATGCACTGTACCTATGCAGGCTAGCTTCTTTTCCTTTGCTAGCCAGCCAACTAAATCTATCACACAATCACATCAAGCAGCTGAAATGACAGAAAACAATCTACATTTTTGTTTGTTTTACCTTGGATTATATTGCCATTTCTTTGGATATATCCATTACAATGACCCTGATAAATGAATTTGCCTGGCTCAGAGAAGCTGTCAGTCTGGTCACATTCATACAGATCGCATGGTGGAGGTCCCCCAAAAAACGGCAACATTGATCCACAGGTCGGAGAGGTAGACAGCAAGGTTTAGACAAACCTCAACTGTTTCAAACCAAATGCTAGCCTCTGGGCATTGGGAAATACTGAATATTACCAAATGTTTCCGCCCGGTTTCGAACCGGGGACCTTTCGCGTGTGAGGCAAACGTGATAACCACTACACTACTGAAACTAAAGTCTGAATAGCAAATACTGAGAAGTGCGAAGGACCAATTTGTAAAAATGTGTTTCCGCCCAGTCTCGAACCGGGGACCTTTCACGTGTTAGGCAAACGTGATAACCACTACACTACGGAAACCCAATGAGTTGAATACTAAGGGTGTGGCTGACTTTGGCTGGGTGGGACATTTATCGCTCTCAGAACCTAATGATATCAGAAATTACTTAGTCAATTAATTAAACAATAAGGCTTGAGAAGCCGGGAATTATTGTGTGCAGCGGCTCTTGGAAGAGGCTTGGTGGTTCAAAACTTCTTCCATTTAAGAGTGATGGAAGCCACTGTGTTCTTGGGTACCTTCAATGCTGCAGAAATGACCAATCATTTGAATTTACCACAGGTGGACTCCAATCAAGTTGAAGAAACATCTCAAGGATGATCAATGGAAACAGGATGGACCTGAGCTCAATTTCCAGCCTCATAGCAAAGGGTCTGAAAACGTACGTAAATAAGGTATTTTTAAAATATTTAATGGGTATTATGGCTCTTTCTGTGGTACTAAATTTGGAATATTATGTGTGGTAGACATGAGAAGCCTGGAATTATCGTGTGCCGCCGGAACTTGGAAGAGGCTTGGTGGTTCCAAACTTCTTCTATTTAAGAGTGATGGAAGCCACTCTGTTCTTGGGTACCTTCAATGCTGCAGAAATGACCAATCATTTGAATTTACCACAGGTGGACTCCAATCAAGTTGAAGAAACATCTCAAGGATGATCAATGGAAACAGGATGGACCTGAGCTCAATTTCCAACCTCATAGCAAAGGGTCTGAAAATGTATGTAAATAAGGTATTTTTAAAATGTTTTTTCATTAATAAAAACTATATGTTATCGCTTTGTCATTATGTGGGATTGTGTGTAGATAGATTTTATTTTATTTAATCAATTTTAGTATAAGGCTGTAACGTAACAAAATGTGGAAAAAAGTAAGGGGTCTGAAAACTTTCCGAATGCACTGTACCTTTGCAGGCTAGCTTCTTTTCCTTTGCTAGCCAGCCAACTAAATCTATCACACAATCACATCAAGCAGCTGAAATGACAGAAAACAATCTACATTTTTGTTTGTTTTACCTTGGATTATATTGCCATTTCTTTGGATATATCCATTACAATGACCCTGATAAATGAATTTGCCTGGCTCAGAGAAGCTGTCAGTCTGGTCACATTCATACAGATCGCATGGTGGAGGTCCCCAAAAAAACGGCAACATTGATCCACAGGTCGGAGAGGTAGACAGCAAGGTTTAGACAAACCTCAACTGTTTCAAACCAAATGCTAGCCTCTGGGCATTGGGAAATATTGAATATTACAAAATGTTTCCGCCCGGTTTCGAACCTGGGATAACCACTACACTACGGAAACCGAATGATTGGAAAACTAAGGGTGTGACTGACTTTCGCGTGTGAGGCGAACGTGATAATCAATACACTACTGAAACTAAAGCCTGAATAGCAAATACTGAGAAGTGAGAAGGACCAATTTGTTAAAATGTGTTTCCGCCCGGTCTCGAAACGGGGACCTTTCGCGTGTTAGGCGAACGTGATAACCACTACACTACGGAAACCCATTGAGTGGAGTACTAAGGGTGTGGCTGACTTTGGCTGGGTGGGACATTTATCGCTCTCAGAACCTAATGAAATCAGAAATTACTTAGTCAATTAATTAAACAATAAGGCTTGAGAAGCCGGGAATTATTGTGTGCAGCGGCTCTTGGAAGAGGCTTGGTGGTTCAAAACTTCTTCCATTTAAGAGTGATGGAAGCCACTGTGTTCTTGGGTACCTTCAATGCTGCAGAAATGACCAATCATTTGAATTTACCACAGGTGGACTCCAATCAAGTTGAAGAAACATCTCAAGGATGATCAATGGAAACAGGATGGACCTGAGCTCAATTTCCAGCCTCATAGCAAAGGGTCTGAAAACGTACGTAAATAAGGTATTTTTAAAATATTTAATGGGTATTATGGCTCTTTCTGTGGTACTAAATTTGGAATATTATGTGTGGTAGACATGAGAAGCCTGGAATTATCGTGTGCCGCCGGAACTTGGAAGAGGCTTGGTGGTTCCAAACTTCTTCTATTTAAGAGTGATGGAAGCCACTCTGTTCTTGGGTACCTTCAATGCTGCAGAAATGACCATTTGAATTTACCACAGGTGGACTCCAATCAAGTTGAAGAAACATCTCAAGGATGATCAATGGAAACAGGATGGACCTGAGCTCAATTTCCAACCTCATAGCAAAGGGTCTGAAAATGTATGTAAATAAGGTATTTTTAAAATATTTTTTCATTAATAAAAACTATATGTTATCGCTTTGTCATTATGTGGGATTGTGTGTAGATAGATTTTATTTTATTTAATCAATTTTAGTATAAGGCTGTAACGTAACAAAATGTGGAAAAAAGTAAGGGGTCTGAAAACTTTCCGAATGCACTGTACCTTTGCAGGCTAGCTTCTTTTCCTTTGCTAGCCAGCCAACTAAATCTATCACACAATCACATCAAGCAGCTGAAATGACAGAAAACAATCTACATTTTTGTTTGTTTTACCTTGGATTATATTGCCATTTCTTTGGATATATCCATTACAATGACCCTGATAAATGAATTTGCCTGGCTCAGAGAAGCTGTCAGTCTGGTCACATTCATACAGATCGCATGGTGGAGGTCCCCAAAAAAACGGCAACATTGATCCACAGGTCGGAGAGGTAGACAGCAAGGTTTAGACAAACCTCAACTGTTTCAAACCAAATGCTAGCCTCTGGGCATTGGGAAATATTGAATATTACAAAATGTTTCCGCCCGGTTTCGAACCTGGGATAACCACTACACTACGGAAACCGAATGATTGGAAAACTAAGGGTGTGACTGACTTTCGCGTGTGAGGCGAACGTGATAATCAATACACTACTGAAACTAAAGCCTGAATAGCAAATACTGAGAAGTGCGAAGGACCAATTTGTTAAAATGTGTTTCCGCCCGGTCTCGAACCGGGGACCTTTCGCGTGTTAGGCGAACGTGATAACCACTACACTACGGAAACCCATTGAGTGGAGTACTAAGGGTGTGGCTGACTTTGGCTGGGTGGGACATTTATCGCTCTCAGAACCTAATGAAATCAGAAATTACTTAGTCAATTAATTAAACAATAAGGCTTGAGAAGCCGGGAATTATTGTGTGCAGCGGCTCTTGGAAGAGGCTTGGTGGTTCAAAACTTCTTCCATTTAAGAGTGATGGAAGCCACTGTGTTCTTGGGTACCTTCAATGCTGCAGAAATGACCAATCATTTGAATTTACCACAGGTGGACTCCAATCAAGTTGAAGAAACATCTCAAGGATGATCAATGGAAACAGGATGGACCTGAGCTCAATTTCCAGCCTCATAGCAAAGGGTCTGAAAACGTACGTAAATAAGGTATTTTTAAAATATTTAATGGGTATTATGGCTCTTTCTGTGGTACTCAATTTGGGATATTATGTGAGGTAGACATGAGAAGCCGGGAATTATCGTGTGCAGCCGGAACTTGGAAGAGGCTTGGTGGTTCCAAACTTCTTCTATTTAAGAGTGATGGAAGCCACTGTGTTCTTGGGTACCTTCAATGCTGCAGAAATGACCAATCATTTGAATTTACCACAGGTGGACTCCAATCAAGTTGAAGAAACATCTCAAGGATGATCAATGGAAACAGGATGGACCTGAGCTCAATTTCCAGCCTCATAGCAAAGGGTCTGAAAATGTATGTAAATAAGGTATTTTTAAAATATTTTTTTCATTAATAAAAACTATATGTTATCGCTTTGTCATTATGTGGTATTGTGTGTAGATAGATTTTATTTTATTTCATCCATTTTAGTATAAGGCTGTAACGTAACAAAATGTGGAAAAAAGTAAGGGGTCTGAAAACTTTCCGAATGCACTGTACCTATGCAGGCTAGCTTATTTTCCTTTGCTAGCCAGCCAACTAAATCTATCACACAATCACATCAAGCAGCTGAAATGACAGAAAACAATCTACATTTTTGTTTGTTTTACCTTGGATTATATTGCCATTTCTTTGGATATATCCATTACAATGACCCTGATAAATGAATTTGCCTTGCTCAGAGAAGCTGTCAGTCTGGTCACATTCATACAGATCGCATGGTGGAGGTCCCCAAAAAAAACGGCAACATTGATCCACAGGTCGGAGAGGTAGACAGCAAGGTTTAGACAAACCTCAACTGTTTCAAACCAAATGCTAGCCTCTGGGCATTGGGAAATATTGAATATTACAAAATGTTTCCGCCCGGTTTCGAACAGGGGACCTTTCGCGTGCGAAGCGAACGTGACAACCACTACACTACTGAAACTAAAGTCTGAATAGCAAATACTGAGAAGTGCGAAGGACCAATTTGTTCAAATGTTTTTCCGCCCGGTCTCAAACCGGGGACCTTTCGCGTGTTAGGCGAACATGATAACCACTACACTACGGAAACCCAATGAGTGGAGTACTAAGGGTGTGGCTGACTTTGGCTGGGTGGGACATTTATCGCTCTCAGAACCTAATGAAATCAGAAATTGCTTAGTCAATTAATTAAACAGTAAGGCTTGAGAAGCCGGGAATTATTGTGTGCAGCGGCTCTTGGAAGAGGCTTGGTGGTTCAAAACTTCTTCCATTTAAGAGTGATGGAAGCCACTGTGTTCTTGGGTACCTTCATTGCTGCAGAAATGACCAATCATTTGAATTTACCACAGGTGGACTCCAATCAAGTTGAAGAAACATCTCAAGGATGATCAATGGAAACAGGATGGACCTGAGCTCAATTTCCAGCCTCATAGCAAAGGGTCTGAAAACGTACGTAAATAAGGTATTTTTAAAATATTTAATGGGTATTATGGCTCTTTCTGTGGTACTCAATTTGGGATATTATGTGAGGTAGACATGAGAAGCCGGGAATTATCGTGTGCAGCCGGAACTTGGAAGAGGCTTGGTGGTTCCAAACTTCTTCTATTTAAGAGTGATGGAAGCCACTCTGTTCTTGGGTACCTTCAATGCTGCAGAAATGACCAATCATTTGAATTTACCACAGGTGGACTCCAATCAAGTTGAAGAAACATCTCAAGGATGATCAATGGAAACAGGATGGACCTGAGCTCAATTTCCAACCTCATAGCAAAGGGTCTGAAAATGTATGTAAATAAGGTATTTTTAAAATATTTTTTCATTAATAAAAACTATATGTTATCGCTTTGTCATTATGTGGGATTGTGTGTAGATAGATGTTATTTTATTTTATCCATTTTAGTATAAGGCTGTAACGTAACAAAATGTGGAAAAAAGTAAGGGGTCTGAAAACTTTCCGAATGCACTGTACCTATGCAGGCTAGCTTCTTTTCCTTTGCTAGCCAGCCAACTAAATCTATCACACAATCACATCAAGCAGCTGAAATGACAGAAAACAATCTACATTTTTGTTTGTTTTACCTTGGATTATATTGCCATTTCTTTGGATATATCCATTACAATGACCCTGATAAATGAATTTGCCTGGCTCAGAGAAGCTGTCAGTCTGGTCACATTCATACAGATCGCATGGTGGAGGTCCCCCAAAAAACGGCAACATTGATCCACAGGTCGGAGAGGTAGACAGCAAGGTTTAGACAAACCTCAACTGTTTCAAACCAAATGCTAGCCTCTGGGCATTGGGAAATACTGAATATTACCAAATGTTTCCGCCCGGTTTCGAACCGGGGACCTTTCGCGTGTGAGGCAAACGTGATAACCACTACACTACTGAAACTAAAGTCTGAATAGCAAATACTGAGAAGTGCGAAGTACCAATTTGTTAAAATGTGTTTCCGCCCGGTCTCGAACCGGGGACCTTTCGCGTGTTAGGCAAACGTGATAACCACTACACTACGGAAACCCATTGAGTGGAGTACTAAGGGTGTGGCTGACTTTGGCTGGGTGGGACATTTATCGCTCTCAGAACCTAATGAAATCAGAAATTACTTAGTCAATTAATTAAACAATAAGGCTTGAGAAGCCGGGAATTATTGTGTGCAGCGGCTCTTGGAAGAGGCTTGGTGGTTCAAAACTTATTCCATTTAAGAGTGATGGAAGCCACTGTGTTCTTGGGTACCTTCAATGCTGCAGAAATGACCAATCATTTGAATTTACCACAGGTGGACTCCAATCAAGTTGAAGAAACATCTCAAGGATGATCAATGGAAACAGGATGGACCTGAGCTCAATTTCCAGCCTCATAGCAAAGGGTCTGAAAACGTACGTAAATAAGGTATTTTTAAAATATTTAATGGGTATTATGGCTCTTTCTGTGGAACTCAATTTGGGATATTATGTGAGGTAGACATGAGAAGCCGGGAATTATCGTGTGCAGCCGGAACTTGGAAGAGGCTTGGTGGTTCCAAACTTCTTCTATTTAAGAGTGATGGAAGCCACTGTGTTCTTGGGTACCTTCAATGCTGCAGAAATGACCAATCATTTGAATTTACCACAGGTGGACTCCAATCAAGTTGAAGAAACATCTCAAGGATGATCAATGGAAACAGGATGGACCTGAGCTCAATTTCCAGCCTCATAGCAAAGGGTCTGAAAATGTATGTAAATAAGGTATTTTTAAAATATTTTTTTCATTAATAAAAACTATATGTTATCGCTTTGTCATTATGTGGTATTGTGTGTAGATAGATTTTATTTTATTTCATCCATTTTAGTATAAGGCTGTAACGTAACAAAATGTGGAAAAAAGTAAGGGGTCTGAAAACTTTCCGAATGCACTGTACCTATGCAGGCTAGCTTATTTTCCTTTGCTAGCCAGCCAACTAAATCTATCACACAATCACATCAAGCAGCTGAAATGACAGAAAACAATCTACATTTTTGTTTGTTTTACCTTGGATTATATTGCCATTTCTTTGGATATATCCATTACAATGACCCTGATAAATGAATTTGCCTTGCTCAGAGAAGCTGTCAGTCTGGTCACATTCATACAGATCGCATGGTGGAGGTCCCCAAAAAAAACGGCAACATTGATCCACAGGTCGGAGAGGTAGACAGCAAGGTTTAGACAAACCTCAACTGTTTCAAACCAAATGCTAGCCTCTGGGCATTGGGAAATATTGAATATTACAAAATGTTTCCGCCCGGTTTCGAACAGGGGACCTTTCGCGTGCGAAGCGAACGTGACAACCACTACACTACTGAAACTAAAGTCTGAATAGCAAATACTGAGAAGTGCGAAGGACCAATTTGTTCAAATGTTTTTCCGCCCGGTCTCGAACCGGGGACCTTTCGCGTGTTAGGCGAACATGATAACCACTACACTACGGAAACCCAATGAGTGGAGTACTAAGGGTGTGGCTGACTTTGGCTGGGTGGGACATTTATCGCTCTCAGAACCTAATGAAATCAGAAATTGCTTAGTCAATTAATTAAACAGTAAGGCTTGAGAAGCCGGGAATTATTGTGTGCAGCGGCTCTTGGAAGAGGCTTGGTGGTTCAAAACTTCTTCCATTTAAGAGTGATGGAAGCCACTGTGTTCTTGGGTACCTTCATTGCTGCAGAAATGACCAATCATTTGAATTTACCACAGGTGGACTCCAATCAAGTTGAAGAAACATCTCAAGGATGATCAATGGAAACAGGATGGACCTGAGCTCAATTTCCAGCCTCATAGCAAAGGGTCTGAAAACGTACGTAAATAAGGTATTTTTAAAATATTTAATGGGTATTATGGCTCTTTCTGTGGAACTCAATTTGGGATATTATGTGAGGTAGACATGAGAAGCCGGGAATTATCGTGTGCAGCCGGAACTTGGAAGAGGCTTGGTGGTTCCAAACTTCTTCTATTTAAGAGTGATGGAAGCCACTGTGTTCTTGGGTACCTTCAATGCTGCAGAAATGACCAATCATTTGAATTTACCACAGGTGGACTCCAATCAAGTTGAAGAAACATCTCAAGGATGATCAATGGAAACAGGATGGACCTGAGCTCAATTTCCAGCCTCATAGCAAAGGGTCTGAAAATGTATGTAAATAAGGTATTTTTAAAATATTTTTTTCATTAATAAAAACTATATGCTATCGCTTTGTCATTATGTGGTATTGTGTGTGGATAGATTTTATTTTATTTCATCCATTTTAGTATAAGGCTGTAACGTAACAAAATGTGGAAAAAAGTAAGGGGTCTGAAAACTTTCTGAATGCACTGTACCTATGCAGGCTAGCTTCTTTTCCTTTGCTAGCCAGCCAACTAAATCTATCACACAATCACATCAAGCAGCTGAAATGACAGAAAACGATCTACATTTTTGTTTGTTTTACCTTGGATTATATTGCCATTTCTTTGGATATATCCATTACAATGACCCTGATAAATGAATTTGCCTGGCTCAGAGAAGCTGTCAGTCTGGTCACATTCATACAGATCACATGGTGGAGGTCCCCAAAAAAACGGCAACATTGATCCACAGGTCGGAGAGGTAGACAGCAAGGTTTAGACAAACCTCAACAGTTTCAAACCAAATGCTAG
Organism: Oncorhynchus mykiss; assembly: GCF_013265735.2. Lineage (NCBI taxonomy): Eukaryota > Metazoa > Chordata > Actinopteri > Salmoniformes > Salmonidae > Oncorhynchus > Oncorhynchus mykiss. The sequence goes on from NW_023493812.1 coordinate 121,727, forward strand.
CCTTTTGGCATTGGGAAATATTGAATATTACAAAATGTTTCCGCCCAGATTCGAACCGGGGACCTTTCGCATGTGAGGCAAACGTGATAACCACTACACTACGGAAACCGAACTTTTGGAAAACTAAGGGCGCGACTGACTTTCGCGTGTGAGGCGAACGTGATAACCAATACACTACTGAAACTAAAGTCTGAATAGCAAATACTGAGAAGTGCGAAGGACCAATTTGTTAAAATGTGTTTCCGCCCGGTCTCGAACCGGGGATCTTTCGCGTGTTAGGCGAACGTGATAACCACTACACTACGGAAACCCAATGAGTGGAGTACTAAGGGTGTGGCTGACTTTGGCTGGGTGGGACATTTATCGCTCTCAGAATCTAATGAAATCAGAAATTACTTAGTCAATTAATTAAACAATAAGGCTTGAGAAGCCGGGAATTATTGTGTGCAGCGGCTCTTGGAAGAGGCTTGGTGGTTCAAAACTTCTTCCATTTAAGAGTGATGGAAGCCACTGTGTTCTTGGGTACCTTCAATGCTGCAGAAATGACCAATCATTTGAATTTACCACAGGTGGACTCCAATCAAGTTGAAGAAACATCTCAAGGATGATCAATGGAAACAGGATGGACCTGAGCTCAATTTCCAGCCTCATAGCAAAGGGTCTGAAAATGTATGTAAATAAGGTATTTTTAAAATATTTTTTTCATTAATAAAAACGATATGTTATCGCTTTGTCATTATGTGGTATTGTGTGTAGATAGATTTTATTTTATTTCATCCATTTTAGTATAAGGCTGTAACGTAACAAAATGTGGAAAAATGTAAGGGGTCTGAAAACTTTCCGAATGCACTGTACCTATGCTGGCTAGCTTCTTTTCCTTTGCTAGCCAGCCAACTAAATCTATCACACAATCACATCAAGCAGCTGAAATGACAGAAAACGATCTACATTTTTGTTTGTTTTACCTTGGATTATATTGCCATTTCTTTGGATATATCCATTACAATGACCCTGATAAATGAATTTGCCTGGCTCAGAGAAGCTGTCAGTCTGGTCACATTCATACAGATCTCATGGTGGAGGTCCCCAAAAAAACGGCAACATTGATCCACAGGTCGGAGAGGTAGACAGCAAGGTTTAGACAAACCTCAACTGTTTCAAACCAAATGCTAGCCTCTGGGCATTGGGAAATATTGAATATTACAAAATGTTTCCGCCCGGTTTCGAACAGGGGACCTTTCGCGTGCGAAGCGAACGTGACAACCACTACACTACTGAAACTAAAGTCTGAATAGCAAATACTGAGAAGTGCGAAGGACCAATTTGTTCAAATGTTTTTCCGCCCGGTCTCGAACCGGGGACCTTTCGCGTGTTAGGCGAACATGATAACCACTACACTACGGAAACCCAATGAGTGGAGTACTAAGGGTGTGGCTGACTTTGGCTGGGTGGGACATTTATCGCTCTCAGAACCTAATGAAATCAGAAATTGCTTAGTCAATTAATTAAACAGTAAGGCTTGAGAAGCCGGGAATTATTGTGTGCAGCGGCTCTTGGAAGAGGCTTGGTGGTTCAAAACTTCTTCCATTTAAGAGTGATGGAAGCCACTGTGTTCTTGGGTACCTTCATTGCTGCAGAAATGACCAATCATTTGAATTTACCACAGGTGGACTCCAATCAAGTTGAAGAAACATCTCAAGGATGATCAATGGAAACAGGATGGACCTGAGCTCAATTTCCAGCCTCATAGCAAAGGGTCTGAAAACGTACGTAAATAAGGTATTTTAAAAATATTTAATGGGTATTATGGCTCTTTCTGTGGTACTCAATTTGGGATATTATGTGAGGTAGACATGAGAAGCCGGGAATTATCGTGTGCAGCCGGAACTTGGAAGAGGCTTGGTGGTTCCAAACTTCTTCTATTTAAGAGTGATGGAAGCCACTCTGTTCTTGGGTACCTTCAATGCTGCAGAAATGACCAATCATTTGAATTTACCACAGGTGGACTCCAATCAAGTTGAAGAAACATCTCAAGGATGATCAATGGAAACAGGATGGACCTGAGCTCAATTTCCAACCTCATAGCAAAGGGTCTGAAAATGTATGTAAATAAGGTATTTTTAAAATATTTTTTCATTAATAAAAACTATATGTTATCGCTTTGTCATTATGTGGGATTGTGTGTAGATAGATGTTATTTTATTTTATCCATTTTAGTATAAGGCTGTAACGTAACAAAATGTGGAAAAAAGTAAGGGGTCTGAAAACTTTCCGAATGCACTGTACCTATGCAGGCTAGCTTCTTTTCCTTTGCTAGCCAGCCAACTAAATCTATCACACAATCACATCAAGCAGCTGAAATGACAGAAAACAATCTACATTTTTGTTTGTTTTACCTTGGATTATATTGCCATTTCTTTGGATATATCCATTACAATGACCCTGATAAATGAATTTGCCTGGCTCAGAGAAGCTGTCAGTCTGGTCACATTCATACAGATCGCATGGTGGAGGTCCCCCAAAAAACGGCAACATTGATCCACAGGTCAGAGAGGTAGACAGCAAGGTTTAGACAAACCTCAACTGTTTCAAACCAAATGCTAGCCTCTGGGCATTGGGAAATACTGAATATTACCAAATGTTTCCGCCCGGTTTCGAACCGGGGACCTTTCGCGTGTGAGGCAAACGTGATAACCACTACACTACTGAAACTAAAGTCTGAATAGCAAATACTGAGAAGTGCGAAGGACCAATTTGTAAAAATGTGTTTCCGCCCAGTCTCGAACCGGGGACCTTTCGCGTGTTAGGCAAACGTGATAACCACTACACTACGGAAACCCAATGAGTTGAATACTAAGGGTGTGGCTGACTTTGGCTGGGTGGGACATTTATCGCTCTCAGAACCTAATGATATCAGAAATTACTTAGTCAATTAATTAAACAATAAGGCTTGAGAAGCCGGGAATTATTGTGTGCAGCGGCTCTTGGAAGAGGCTTGGTGGTTCAAAACTTCTTCCATTTAAGAGTGATGGAAGCCACTGTGTTCTTGGGTACCTTCAATGCTGCAGAAATGACCAATCATTTGAATTTACCACAGGTGGACTCCAATCAAGTTGAAGAAACATCTCAAGGATGATCAATGGAAACAGGATGGACCTGAGCTCAATTTCCAGCCTCATAGCAAAGGGTCTGAAAATGTATGTAAATAAGGTATTTTTAAAATATTTTTTTCATTAATAAAAACGATATGTTATCGCTTTGTCATTATGTGGTATTGTGTGTAGATAGATTTTATTTTATTTCATCCATTTTAGTATAAGGCTGTAACGTAACAAAATGTGGAAAAATGTAAGGGGTCTGAAAACTTTCCGAATGCACTGTACCTATGCTGGCTAGCTTCTTTTCCTTTGCTAGCCAGCCAACTAAATCTATCACACAATCACATCAAGCAGCTGAAATGACAGAAAACGATCTACATTTTTGTTTGTTTTACCTTGGATTATATTGCCATTTCTTTGGATATATCCATTACAATGACCCTGATAAATGAATTTGCCTGGCTCAGAGAAGCTGTCAGTCTGGTCACATTCATACAGATCTCATGGTGGAGGTCCCCAAAAAAACGGCAACATTGATCCACAGGTCGGAGAGGTAGACAGCAAGGTTTAGACAAACCTCAACTGTTTCAAACCAAATGCTAGCCTCTGGGCATTGGGAAATATTGAATATTACAAAATGTTTCCGCCCGGTTTCGAACCGGGGACCTTTCACGTGTGAGGCGAACGTGATAACCACTACACTACGGAAACCGAATGATTGGAAAACTAAGGGTGTCACTGACTTTCGCGTGTGAGGCGAACGTGATAACCAATACACTACTGAAACTAAAGTCTGAATAGCAAATACTGAGAAGTGCGAAGGACCAATTTGTTAAAATGTGTTTCCGCCCGGTCTCGAACCGGGGACCTTTCGCGTGTTAGGCGAACGTGATAACCACTACACTACGGAAACCCATTGAGTGGAGTATTAAGGGTGTGGCTGACTTTGGCTGGGTGGGACATTTATCGCTCTCAGAACCTAATGAAATCAGAAATTACTTAGTCAATTAATTAAACAATAAGGCTTGAGAAGCCGGGAATTATTGTGTGCAGCGGCTCTTGGAAGAGGCTTGGTGGTTGAAAACTTATTCCATTTAAGAGTGATGGAAGCCACTGTGTTCTTGGGTACCTTCAATGCTGCAGAAATGACCAATCATTTGAATTTACCACAGGTGGACTCCAATCAAGTTGAAGAAACATCTCAAGGATGATCAATGGAAACAGGATGGACCTGAGCTCAATTTCCAGCCTCATAGCAAAGGGTCTGAAAACGTACGTAAATAAGGTATTTTTAAAATATTTAATGGGTATTATGGCTCTTTCTGTGGAACTCAATTTGGGATATTATGTGAGGTAGACATGAGAAGCCGGGAATTATCGTGTGCAGCCGGAACTTGGAAGAGGCTTGGTGGTTCCAAACTTCTTCTATTTAAGAGTGATGGAAGCCACTGTGTTCTTGGGTACCTTCAATGCTGCAGAAATGACCAATCATTTGAATTTACCACAGGTGGACTCCAATCAAGTTGAAGAAACATCTCAAGGATGATCAATGGAAACAGGATGGACCTGAGCTCAATTTCCAGCCTCATAGCAAAGGGTCTGAAAATGTATGTAAATAAGGTATTTTTAAAATATTTTTTTCATTAATAAAAACTATATGCTATCGCTTTGTCATTATGTGGTATTGTGTGTGGATAGATTTTATTTTATTTCATCCATTTTAGTATAAGGCTGTAACGTAACAAAATGTGGAAAAAAGTAAGGGGTCTGAAAACTTTCTGAATGCACTGTACCTATGCAGGCTAGCTTCTTTTCCTTTGCTAGCCAGCCAACTAAATCTATCACACAATCACATCAAGCAGCTGAAATGACAGAAAACGATCTACATTTTTGTTTGTTTTACCTTGGATTATATTGCCATTTCTTTGGATATATCCATTACAATGACCCTGATAAATGAATTTGCCTGGCTCAGAGAAGCTGTCAGTCTGGTCACATTCATACAGATCACATGGTGGAGGTCCCCAAAAAAACGGCAACATTGATCCACAGGTCGGAGAGGTAGACAGCAAGGTTTAGACAAACCTCAACAGTTTCAACCAAATGCTAGCCTTTTGGCATTGGGAAATATTGAATATTACAAAATGTTTCCGCCCGGATTCGAACCAGGGACCTTTCGCGTGTGAGGCAAAACGTGATAACCACTACACTACGGAAACCAAACTTTGGAAAACTAAGGGTGTGACTGACTTTCGCGTGTGAGGCGAACGTGATAACCAATACACTACTGAAACTAAAGTCTGAATAGCAAATACTGAGAAGTGCGAAGGACCAATTTGTTAAAATGTGTTTCCGCCCGGTCTCGAACCGGGGATCTTTCGCGTGTTAGGCGAACTTGATAACCACTACACTACGGAAACCCAATGAGTGGAGTACTAAGGGTGTGGGTGACTTGGCTGGGTGGGGACATTTATCGCTCTCAGAATCTAATGAAATCAGAAATTACTTAGTCAATTAATTAAACAATAAGGCTTGAGAAGCCGGGAATTATTGTGTGCAGCGGCTCTTGGAAGAGGCTTGGTGGTTCAAAACTTCTTCCATTTAAGAGTGATGGAAGCCACTGTGTTCTTGGGTACCTTCAATGCTGCAGAAATCACCAATCATTTGAATTTACCACAGGTGGACTCCAATCAAGTTGAAGAAACATCTCAAGGATGATCAATGGAAACAGGATGGACCTGAGCTCAATTTCCAGCCTCATAGCAAAGGGTCTGAAAATGTATGTAAATAAGGTATTTTTAAAATATTTTTTCATTAATAAAAACGATATGTTATCGCTTTGTCATTATGTGGTATTGTGTGTAGATAGATTTTATTTTATTTCATCCATTTTAGTATAAGGCTGTAACGTAACAAAATGTGGAAAAATGTAAGGGGTCTGAAAACTTTCCGAATGCACTGTACCTATGCTGGCTAGCTTCTTTTCCTTTGCTAGCCAGCCAACTAAATCTATCACACAATCACATCAAGCAGCTGAAATGACAGAAAACGATCTACATTTTTGTTTGTTTTACCTTGGATTATATTGCCATTTCTTTGGATATATCCATTACAATGACCCTGATAAATGAATTTGCCTGGCTCAGAGAAGCTGTCAGTCTGGTCACATTCATACAGATCTCATGGTGGAGGTCCCCAAAAAAACAGCAACATTGATCCACAGGTCGGAGAGGTAGACAGCAAGGTTTAGACAAACCTCAACTGTTTCAAACCAAATGCTAGCCTCTGGGCATTGGGAAATATTGAATATTACCAAATGTTTCCGCCCGGTTTCGAACCGGGGACCTTTCGCGTGTGAGGCGAACGTGATAACCACTACACTACGGAAACCGAATGATTGGAAAACTAAGGGTGTCACTGACTTTCGCGTGTGAGGCGAACGTGATAACCAATACACTACTGAAACTAAAGTCTGAATAGCAAATACTGAGAAGTGCGAAGGACCAATTTGTTAAAATGTGTTTCCGCCCGGTCTCGAACCGGGGACCTTTCGCGTGTTAGGCGAACGTGATAACCACTACACTACGGAAACCCAATTGAGTGGAGTACTAAGGGTGTGGCTGACTTTGGCTGGGTGGGACATTTATCGCTCTCAGAACCTAATGAAATCAGAAATTACTTAGTCAATTAATTAAACAATAAGGCTTGAGAAGCCGGGAATTATTGTGTGCAGCGGCTCTTGGAAGAGGCTTGGTGGTTCAAAACTTATTCCATTTAAGAGTGATGGAAGCCACTGTGTTCTTGGGTACCTTCAATGCTGCAGAAATGACCAATCATTTGAATTTACCACAGGTGGACTCCAATCAAGTTGAAGAACATCTCAAGGATGATCAATGGAAACAGGATGGACCTGAGCTCAATTTCCAGCCTCATAGCAAAGGGTCTGAAACGTACGTAAATAGGTATTTTTAAAATATTTAATGGGTATTATGGCTCTTTCTGTGGAACTCAATTTGGGATATTATGTGAGGTAGACATGAGAAGCCGGGAATTATCGTGTGCAGCCGGAACTTGGAAGAGCTTGGTGGTTCCAAACTTCTTCTATTTAAGAGTGATGGAAGCCACTGTGTTCTTGGGTACCTTCAATGCTGCAGAAATGACCAATCATTTGAATTTACCACAGGTGGACTCCAATCAAGTTGAAGAAACATCTCAAGGATGATCAATGGAAACAGGATGGACCTGAGCTCAATTTCCAGCCTCATAGCAAAGGGTCTGAAAATGTATGTAAATAAGGTATTTTTAAAATATTTTTTTCATTAATAAAAACTATATGCTATCGCTTTGTCATTATGTGGTATTGTGTGTGGATAGATTTTATTTTATTTTCATCCATTTTAGTATAAGGCTGTAACGTAACAAAATGTGGAAAAAAGTAAGGGGGTCTGAAAACTTTCTGAATGCACTGTACCTATGCAGGCTAGCTTCTTTCCTTTGCTAGCCAGCCAACTAAATCTATCACACAATCACATCAAGCAACTGAAATGACAGAAAACGAATCTACATTTTTGTTTGTTTTACCTTGGATTATATTGCCATTTCTTTGGATATATCCATTACAATGACCCTGATAAATGAATTTGCCTGGCTCAGAGAAGCTGTCAGTCTGGTCACATTCATACAGATCGCATGGTGGAGGTCCCCCAAAAACGGCAACATTGATCCACAGGTCGGAGAGGTAGACAGCAAGGTTTAGACAAACCTCAACTGTTTCAAACCCAATGCTAGCCTCCTGGGCATTGGGAAGATATTGAATATTACAAAATGTTTCCGCCCCGGTTTCGAACCAGAGACCTTTCGCTTGTGAGGCGAACGTGATAACCACTACACTACGGAAACCGAAAGATTGGAAGACTAAGGGTGTGACTGACTTTCGCAGTGTGTGGCGAACGTGATAAACCAATACACTACTGAAACTAAAGTCTGAATAGCAAATACTGAGAAGTGAGAAGGACCAATTTGTTAAATGTGTTTCCGCCCGGTCTCGAACCGGGGACCTTTCGCGTGTTAGGCGAACGTGATAACCATCTACACTACGGAAACCCAATGAGTGGAATACTAAGGGTGTGGCTGACTTTGGCTGGGTGGGACATTTATCGCTCTCAGAACCTAATGATATCAGAAATTACTTAGTCAATTAATTAAACAATAAGGCTTGAGAAGCCGGGAATTATTATGTTGCAGCGGCTCTTGGAAGAGGCTTGGTGGTTCAAAACTTCTTCCATTTAAGAGTGATGGAAGCCACTGTGTTCTTGGTACCTTCAATGCTGCAGAAATGACCAATCATTTGAATTTACCACAGGTGGACTCCAATCAAGTTGAAGAAACATCTCAAGGATGATCAATGGAAACAGGATGGACCTGAGCTCAATTTCCAACCTCATAGCAAAGGGTCTGAAAATGTATGTAAATAAGGTATTTTTAAAATGTTTTTTCATTATAAAAACTATATGTTATCGCTTTGTCATTATGTGGGTATTGTGTGTAGATAGATTTATTTATTTAATCATTTTAGTATAAGGCTGTAACGTAACAAATGTGGAAAAAAGTAAGGGGTCTGAAAACTTTCCGAATGCACTGTACCTATGCTAGCTAGCTTCTTTTCCTTTGCTAGCCAGCCAACTAAATCTATCACACATCACATCAAGCAGCTGAAATGACAGAAAACAATCTACATTTTTGTTTGTTTTACCTTGGATTATATTGCCATTTCTTTGGATATATCCATTACAATGACCCTGATAAAATGAATTTGCCTGGCTCAGAGAAGCTGTCAGTCTGGTCACATTCATACAGATCGCATGGGGAGGTCCCCAAAAAAACGGCAACATTGATCCACAGGTCGGAGAGGTAGACAGCAAGGTTTAGACAAACCTCAACTGTTTCAAACAATGCTAGCCTCTGGGCATTGGGAATATTGAATATTACAAAAATGTTTCCGCCCGGTTTCGAACAGAGGACCTCGTGTGAGCTGCGAACGTGATACCACTACACTACGGAAACCGAATGATTGGAAAACTAAGGGTGTGACTGACTTTCGCGTGGTGAGGCGAACGTGATAATCAATACACTACTGAAACTAAAGCCTGAATAGCAAATACTGAGAAGTGAGAAGGACCAATTTGTTAAAATGTGTTTCCGCCCCGGTCTCGAACCGGGGACCTTTCGCGTGTTAGGCGAACGTGATAACCACTACACTACGGAAACCCATTGAGTGGAGTACTAAGGGTGTGGCTGACTTTGGCTGGGTGGGACATTTATCGCTCTCAGAACCTAATGAAATCAGAAATTACTTAGTCAATTAATTAAACAATAAGGCTTGAGAAGCCGGAATTATTGTGTGCAGCGGCTCTTGGAAGAGGCTTGGTGTTCAAAACTTCTTTCCATTTAAGAGTGATGGAAGCCACTGTGTTCTTGGGTACCTTCAATGCTGCAGAAATGACCAATCATTGAATTTACCACAGGTGGACTCCAATCAAGTTGAAGAAACATCTCAAGGATGATCAATGGAAACAGATGGACCTGAGCTCAATTTCCAGCCTCATAGCAAAGGGTCTGAAAACGTCCGTAATAAGGTATTTTTAAAATATTTAATGGGATTATGGCTCTTTCTGTGGGTACTAATTTGGAATATTATGTGTGGTAGACATGAGAAGCCTGGAATTATCGTGTGCCGCCGGAACTTGGAAGAGGCTTGGTGGTTCCAAACTTCTTCTATTTAAGAGTGATGGAAGCCACTCGTGTTCTTGGGTACCTTCAATGCTGCAGAAATGACCAATCATTTGAATTTACCACAGGTGGGACTCCAATCAGAGTTGAAGAACATCTCAAGGATGATCATGGAACAGATGGACCTGAGCTCAATTTCCAGCCTCATAGCAAAGGTCTGAAATGTATGTAAATAAGGTATTTTAAAATATTTTTTCATTAATAAAAACTATATGTTATCGCTTTGTCATTATGTGGGATTGTGTGTAGATAGATTTATTTTATTTAATCAATTTTAGTATAAGGCTGTAACGTAACAAAATGTGGAAAAAAGTAAGGGGTCTGAAACTTTCTGATGCACTGTACCTTTGCAGGCTAGCTTCTTTTCCTTTGCTAGCCAGCCAACTAAATCTATCACACAATCACATCAAGCAGCTGAAATGACAGAAAACATCTACATTTTGTTTGTTTTACCTTGGATTATATTGCCATTTCTTTGGATATATCCATTACAATGACCCTGATAAATGAATTTGCCTGGCTCAGAGAAGCTGTCAGTCTGGTCACATTCATACAGATCGCATGGTGGAGGTCCCCAAAAAAACAGGCAACATTGATCCACAGGTCGGGAGGTAGACAGCAAGGTTTAGACAAACCTCAACTGTTTCAAACCAAAATGCTAGCCTCTGGCATTGGGGAAATATTGAATATTACAAAATGTTTTCCGCCCGGTTCGAACCAGGGACCTTTCGGTGTGAGGCAACGTGATAACCACTACACTACGGAAACCGAATGATTGGAAAACTAAGGGTGTGACTGACTTTCGCGTGTGAGGCGAACGTGATAACCAATACACTACTGAAACTAAAGTCTGAATAGCAAATACTGAGAAGTGCGAAGGACCAATTTGTTAAAATGTGTTTCCGCCCGGTCTCGAACCGGGGACCTTTCGCGTGTTAGGCGAACGTGATAACCACTACACTACGGAAAACCCATTGAGTGGAGTACTAAGGGGTGTGGCTGACTTTGGCTGGTTGGGACATTTATCGTCTCAGAACCTAATGAAATCAGAAATTACTTAGTCAATTAATTAAACAATAAGGCTTGAGAAGCCGGGAATTATTGTGTGCAGCGCTCTTGGAAGAGGCTTGGTGGTTCAAAACTTCTTCCATTTAAGAGTGATGGAAGCCACGTTGTTCTTGGGTACCTTCAATGCTGCAGAAATGACCAATCATTTGAATTTACCACAGGTGGACTCCAATCAAGTTGAAGAAACATCTCAAGGATGATCAATGGAAACAGGATGACCTGAGCTCAATTCCAGCCTCATAGCAAAAGGGTCTGAAAATGTATGTAAATAAGGTATGTTTAAAATATTTTTTTCATTAATAAAAACTGATATGTTATCGCTTTGTCATTATGTGGTATTGTGTGTAGATAGATTTTATTTTATTTCATCCATTTTAGTATAAGGCTGTAACTTAACAAAATGTGGAAAAAGTAAGGGGTCCTGAAAACTTTCCGAATGCACTGTACCTATGCAGGCTAGCTTCTTTTCCTTTGCTAGCCAGCCAACTAAATCTATCACACAATCACATCAAGCAGCTGAAATGACAGAAAACGATCTACATTTTTGTTTGTTTTACCTTGGATTATATTGCCATTTCTTTGGATATATCCATTACAATGACCCTGATAAATGAATTTGCCTTGGCTCAGAGAAGCTGTCAGTCTGGTCACATTCATACAGATCGCATGGTGGAGGTCCCCAAAAAAAACGGCAACATTGATCCACATGGTCGGAGAGGTAGACAGCAAGGTTTAGACAAACCTCAACTGTTTCAAACCAAATGCTAGCCTCTGGGCATTGGGAAATATTGAATATTACAAAATGTTTCCAGCCCGGTTTCGAACCGGGGACCTTCGCGTGTGAGGCGAACGTTGATAACCACTACATACGGAAAACGAATGATTGGAAAACTAAGGGTGTGACTGACTTTCGCGTGTGAGGCGAACGTGATAACCAATACACTACTGAAACTAAAGTCTGAATAGCAAATACTGAGAAGTGCGAAGGACCAATCTGTTAAAATGTGTTTCGCCCGGTCTCGAAACCGGGGACCTTTCGGTGTAGCCGAACGTGATAACCACTTCACTACGGAAACCCAATGAGTGGAGATACTACGGGTGTGGCTGACTTTGGCTGGGTGGGACATTTATCGCTCTCAGAACCTAATGAAATCAGAACTTACTTAGTCAATTAATTAAAACAATAAGGCTTGAGAAGCCGGGAATTATTGTGTGCAGCGGCTCTTGGAAGAGGCTTGGTGGTTCAAAACTTCTTCCATTTAAGAGTGATGGAAGCCACTGTGTTCTTGGGTACCTTCAATGCTGCAGAAATGACCAATCATTTGAATTTACCACAGGTGGACTCCAATCAAGTTGAAGAAACATCTCAAGGATGATCAATGGAAACAGGATGGACCTGAGCTCAATTTCCAGCCTCATAGCAAAGGGTCTGAAACGTACGTAAATAAGGTATTTTTAAAATATTTAATGGGTATTATGGCTCTTCTGTGGTAACTCAATTTGGGATATTATGTGAGGTAGACATGAGAAGCCGGGAATTATCGTGTGCAGCCGGAACTTGGAAGAGGCTTGGTGGTTCCAAACTTCTTCTATTTAAGAGTGATGGAAGCCACTGTGTTCTTGGGTACCTTCAATGCTGCAGAAATGACCAATCATTTGAATTTACCACAGGTGGACTCCAATCAAGTTGAAGAAACATCTCAAGGAGATCATGGAAACAGGATGGACCTGAGCTCAATTTCCAGCCTCATAGCAAAGGGTCTGAAAATGTATGTAAATAAGGTATTTTTAAAATATTTTTTTCATTAATAAAAACTATATGTTATCGCTTTGTCATTATGTGGTATTGTGTGTAGATAGATTTTATTTTATTTCATCCATTTAGTATAAGGCTGTAACGTAACAAAATGTGGAAAAAAGTAAGGGGTCTGAAAACTTTCCGAATGCACTGTACCTATGCAGGCTAGCTTCTTTTCCTTTGCTAGCCAGCCAACTAAATCTATCACACAATCACATCAAGCAGCTGAAATGACAGAAAACAATCTACATTTTTGTTTGTTTTACCTTGGATTATATTGCCATTTCTTTGGATATATCCATTACAATGACCCTGATAAATGAATTTGCCTGGCTCAGAGAAGCTGTCAGTCTGGTCACATTCATACAGATCGCATGGTGGAGGTCCCCAAAAAAA
>NW_023493813.1:0-134456 GCF_013265735.2 Oncorhynchus mykiss
TACACTCAGTGTATATACTTCATTTCATTAAAACTAAGACAATTAAAAAGTACTGACTGCTCAACATCTGCTCTGACGACGAGCTCATGTCTGAAGGAGACGACACCTGCGAGGGTAAAAAAAAAAACACGCCCTGTTAAGAACTCTTTTTATTTTTTAAAATATGTTTTTATATATATTGACTTTCACTGTTTCATTCATGAATCGATGAATCGATGAATTTTTGCAAGTTGCATTACGGAAAAATAATATTACACTTTTCCATTAACAAAATGTTCCATGAACATAATGTTTTGTACACTCAGTGTATATACTTCATTTCATTAAAACTAAGACAATTAAAAAGTACTGACTGCTCAACATCTGCTCTGACGACGAGCTCATGTCTGAAGGAGACGACACCTGCGAGGGTAAAAAAAAAAACACGCCCTGTTAAGAACTCTTTTTATTTTTTAAAATATGTTTTTATATATATTGACTTTCACTGTTTCATTCATGAATCGATGAATCGATGAATTTTTGCAAGTTGCATTACGGAAAAATAATATTACACTTTTCCATTAACAAAGTTCTAAATCATGTTTTGATTCACTCACTCTGGATTACATTTTTTTGCTGTTCTGTTTCATTCATGAATCGCTGAATCGATGAATTTTTGCAAGTTGCATTACGGAAAAATAATATTACACTTTTCCATTAACAAAGTTCTAAATCATGTTTTGATTCCACTCTGGATTAAATTTTTTTAAATTGAACATAATGTTTTGGACACAGTGTTTATACTTCATTTCATTAAAACTAAGACAATTAAAAAGTACTGACTGCTCAACATCTGCTCTGACGACGAGCTCATGTCTGAAGGAGACGACACCTGCGAGGATAAAAAAAAAAACACGCCCTGTTAAGAACTCTTTCTATTTTTTAAAATATGTTTTTATATATATTGACTTTCACTGTTTCATTCATGAATCGATGAATCGATGAATTTTTGCAAGTTGCATTACGGAAAAATAATATTACACTTTTCCATTAACAAAGTTCTAAATCATGTTTTGATTCCACTCTGGATTAAATTTTTTTAAATTGAACATAATGTTTTGTACACTCAGTGTATATACTTCATTTCATTAAAACTAAGACAATTAAAAAGTACTGACTGCTCAACATCTGCTCTGACGACGAGCTCATGTCTGACGGAGACGACACCTGCGAGGGTAAAAAAAAAAACACGCCCTGTTAAGAACTCTTTTTATTTTTTAAAATATGTTTTTATATATATTGCCTTTCACTGTTTCATTCATGAATCGATGAATCGATGAATTTTTGCAAGTTGCATTACGGAAAAATAATATTACACTTTTCCATTAACAAAATGTTCCATGAACATAATGTTTTGTACACTCAGTGTATATACTTCATTTCATTAAAACTAAGACAATTAAAAAGTACTGACTGCTCAACATCTGCTCTGACGACGAGCTCATGTCTGAAGGAGACGACACCTGCGAGGGTAAAAAAAAAAACACGCCCTGTTAAGAACTCTTTTTATTTTTTAAAATATGTTTTTATATATATTGACTTTCACTGTTTCATTCATGAATCGATGAATCGATGAATTTTGCAAGTTGCATTACGGAAAAATAATATTACACTTTTCCATTAACAAAGTTCTAAATCATGTTTTGATTCCACTCTGGATTAAATTTTTTTAAATTGAACATAATGTTTTGTACACTCAGTGTATATACTTCATTTCATTAAAACTAAGACAATTAAAAAGTACTGACTGCTCAACATCTGCTCTGACGACGAGCTCATGTCTGAAGGAGACGACACCTGCGAGGGTAAAAAAAAAAACACGCCCTGTTAAGAACTCTTTTTATTTTTTAAAATATGTTTTTATATATATTGACTTTCACTGTTTCATTCATGAATCGATGAATCGATGAATTTTTGCAAGTTGCATTACGGAAAAATAATATTACACTTTTCCATTAACAAAATGTTCCATGAACATAATGTTTTGTACACTCAGTGTATATACTTCATTTCATTAAAACTAAGACAATTAAAAAGTACTGACTGCTCAACATCTGCTCTGACGACGAGCTCATGTCTGAAGGAGACGACACCTGCGAGGGTAAAAAAAAAAACACGCCCTGTTAAGAACTCTTTTTATTTTTTAAAATATGTTTTTATATATATTGACTTTCACTGTTTCATTCATGAATCGATGAATCGATGAATTTTTGCAAGTTGCATTACGGAAAAATAATATTACACTTTTCCATTAACAAAATGTTCCATGAACATAATGTTTTGTACACTCAGTGTATATACTTCATTTCATTAAAACTAAGACAATTAAAAAGTACTGACTGCTCAACATCTGCTCTGACGACGAGCTCATGTCTGAAGGAGACGACACCTGCGAGGGTAAAAAAAAAAACACGCCCTGTTAAGAACTCTTTTTATTTTTTAAAATATGTTTTTATATATATTGACTTTCACTGTTTCATTCATGAGTCGATGAATCGATGAATTTTTGCAAGTTGCATTACGGAAAAATAATATTACACTTTTCCATTAACAAAGTTCTAAATCATGTTTTGATTCACTCACTCTGGATTACATTTTTTTGCTGTTCTGTTTCATTCATGAATCGCTGAATCGATGAATTTTTGCAAGTTGCATTACGGAAAAATAATATTACACTTTTCCATTAACAAAGTTCTAAATCATGTTTTGATTCCACTCTGGATTAAATTTTTTTAAATTGAACATAATGTTTTGTACACTCAGTGTATATACTTCATTTCATTAAAACTAAGACAATTAAAAAGTACTGACTGCTCAACATCTGCTCTGACGACGAGCTCATGTCTGAACGGAGACGACACCTGCGAGGGTAAAAAAAAAAAACACGCCCTGTTAAGAACTCTTTTTATTTTTTAAAATATGTTTTTATATATATTGACTTTCACTGTTTCATTCATGAATCGATGAATCGATGAATTTTTGCAAGTTGCATTACGGAAAAATAATATTACACTTTTCCATTAACAAAATGTTCCATGAACATAATGTTTTGTACACTCAGTGTATATACTTCATTTCATTAAAACTAAGACAATTAAAAAGTACTGACTGCTCAACATCTGCTCTGACGACGAGCTCATGTCTGAAGGAGACGACACCTGCGAGGGTAAAAAAAAACACGCCCTGTTAAGAACTCTTTTTATTTTTTAAAACATGTTTTTATATATATTGACTTTCACTGTTTCATTCATGAATCGATGAATCGATGAATTTTTGCAAGTTGCATTACGGAAAAATAATATTACACTTTTCCATTAACAAAGTTCTAAATCATGTTTTGATTCACTCACTCTGGATTACATTTTTTTGCTGTTCTGTTTCATTCATGAATCGCTGAATCGATGAATTTTTGCAAGTTGCATTACGGAAAAATAATATTACACTTTTCCATTAACAAAGTTCTAAATCATGTTTTGATTCCACTCTGGATTACATTTTTTTAAATTGAACATAATGTTTTGTACACTCAGTGTATATACTTCATTTCATTAAAACTAAGACAATTAAAAAGTACTGACTGCTCAACATCTGCTCTGACGACGAGCTCATGTCTGAAGGAGACGACACCTGCGAGGGTAAAAAAAAAAACACGCCCTGTTAAGAACTCTTTTTATTTTTTAAAATATGTTTTTATATATATTGACTTTCACTGTTTCATTCATGAATCGATGAATCGATGAATTTTTGCAAGTTGCATTACGGAAAAATAATATTACACTTTTCCATTAACAAAATGTTCCATGAACATAATGTTTTGTACACTCAGTGTATATACTTCATTTCATTAAAACTAAGACAATTAAAAAGTACTGACTGCTCAACATCTGCTCTGACGACGAGCTCATGTCTGAAGGAGACGACACCTGCGAGGGTAAAAAAAAAAACACGCCCTGTTAAGAACTCTTTTTATTTTTTAAAATATGTTTTTATATATATTGACTTTCACTGTTTCATTCATGAATCGATGAATCGATGAATTTTTGCAAGTTGCATTACGGAAAAATAATATTACACTTTTCCATTAACAAAGTTCTAAATCATGTTTTGATTCACTCACTCTGGATTACATTTTTTTGCTGTTCTGTTTCATTCATGAATCGCTGAATCGATGAATTTTTGCAAGTTGCATTACGGAAAAATAATATTACACTTTTCCATTAACAAAGTTCTAAATCATGTTTTGATTCCACTCTGGATTAAATTTTTTTAAATTGAACATAATGTTTTGGACACTCAGTGTTTATACTTCATTTCATTAAAACTAAGACAATTAAAAAGTACTGACTGCTCAACATCTGCTCTGACGACGAGCTCATGTCTGAAGGAGACGACACCTGCGAGGATAAAAAAAAAAAACACGCCCTGTTAAGAACTCTTTCTATTTTTTAAAATATGTTTTTATATATATTGACTTTCACTGTTTCATTCATGAATCGATGAATCGATGAATTTTTGCAAGTTGCATTACGGAAAAATAATATTACACTTTTCCATTAACAAAGTTCTAAATCATGTTTTGATTCCACTCTGGATTAAATTTTTTTAAATTGAACATAATGTTTTGTACACTCAGTGTATATACTTCATTTCATTAAAACTAAGACAATTAAAAAGTACTGACTGCTCAACATCTGCTCTGACGACGAGCTCATGTCTGAAGGAGACGACACCTGCGAGGGTAAAAAAAAAAACACGCCCTGTTAAGAACTCTTTTTATTTTTTAAAATATGTTTTTATATATATTGACTTTCACTGTTTCATTCATGAATCGATGAATCGATGAATTTTTGCAAGTTGCATTACGGAAAAATAATATTACACTTTTCCATTAACAAAATGTTCCATGAACATAATGTTTTGTACACTCAGTGTATATACTTCATTTCATTAAAACTAAGACAATTAAAAAGTACTGACTGCTCAACATCTGCTCTGACGACGAGCTCATGTCTGAAGGAGACGACACCTGCGAGGGTAAAAAAAAAAACACGCCCTGTTAAGAACTCTTTTTATTTTTTAAAATATGTTTTTATATATATTGACTTTCACTGTTTCATTCATGAATCGATGAATCGATGAATTTTTGCAAGTTGCATTACGGAAAAATAATATTACACTTTTCCATTAACAAAGTTCTAAATCATGTTTTGATTCACTCACTCTGGATTACATTTTTTTGCTGTTCTGTTTCATTCATGAATCGCTGAATCGATGAATTTTTGCAAGTTGCATTACGGAAAAATAATATTACACTTTTCCATTAACAAAGTTCTAAATCATGTTTTGATTCCACTCTGGATTAAATATTTTTAAATTGAACATAATGTTTTGGACACTCAGTGTTTATACTTCATTTCATTAAAACTAAGACAATTAAAAAGTACTGACTGCTCAACATCTGCTCTGACGACGAGCTCATGTCTGAAGGAGACGACACCTGCGAGGATAAAAAAAAAAACACGCCCTGTTAAGAACTCTTTCTATTTTTTAAAATATGTTTTTATATATATTGACTTTCACTGTTTCATTCATGAATCGATGAATCGATGAATTTTTGCAAGTTGCATTACGGAAAAATAATATTACACTTTTCCATTAACAAAGTTCTAAATCATGTTTTGATTCCACTCTGGATTAAATTTTTTTAAATTGAACATAATGTTTTGTACACTCAGTGTATATACTTCATTTCATTAAAACTAAGACAATTAAAAAGTACTGACTGCTCAACATCTGCTCTGACGACGAGCTCATGTCTGAACGGAGACGACACCTGCGAGGGTAAAAAAAAAAACACGCCCTGTTAAGAACTCTTTTTATTTTTTAAAATATGTTTTTATATATATTGACTTTCACTGTTTCATTCATGAATCGATGAATCGATGAATTTTTGCAAGTTGCATTACGGAAAAATAATATTACACTTTTCCATTAACAAAATGTTCCATGAACATAATGTTTTGTACACTCAGTGTATATACTTCATTTCATTAAAACTAAGACAATTAAAAAGTACTGACTGCTCAACATCTGCTCTGACGACGAGCTCATGTCTGAAGGAGACGACACCTGCGAGGGTAAAAAAAAACACGCCCTGTTAAGAACTCTTTTTATTTTTTAAAACATGTTTTTATATATATTGACTTTCACTGTTTCATTCATGAATCGATGAATCGATGAATTTTTGCAAGTTGCATTACGGAAAAATAATATTACACTTTTCCATTAACAAAGTTCTAAATCATGTTTTGATTCACTCACTCTGGATTACATTTTTTTGCTGTTCTGTTTCATTCATGAATCGCTGAATCGATGAATTTTTGCAAGTTGCATTACGGAAAAATAATATTACACTTTTCCATTAACAAAGTTCTAAATCATGTTGTGATTCACTCACTCTGGATGAATTTTTGCAAGTTGCATTGCAATAAGGAAATAATATTACACTTTTCCATTAACAAAGTTATAAATCATGTTTTGATTCCACTCTGGATTAAAAATTTTTGCTGTACTGTTTCATTCATGAATCGATGAATCGATGAATTTTTGCAAGTTGCATTACGGAAAAATAATATTACACTTTTCCATTAACAAAGTTCTAAATCCTGTTGTGATTCCACTCTGGATTACATTTTTTTGCTGTCTGTTTCATTCATGAATCGATGAATCGATTAATTTTTTGCAAGTTGCATTACGGAAAAATAATATTACACTTTTCCATTAACAAAGTTATAAATCATGTTTTGATTCCACTCTAGATTACATTTTTTTGCTGTACTGTTTCATTCATGAATCGATGAATCGATGAATTTTTGCAAGTTGCATTGTAATACGGAAATAATATTACACTTTTCCATTAACAAAGTTATAAATCATGTTTTGATTCCACTCTGGATTAAAATTTTTTGCTGTACTGTTTTCATTCATGAATCGATGAATCGATGAATTTTTGCAAGTTGCATTACGGAAAAATAATATTACACTTTTCCATTAACAAAGTTCTAAATCATGTTGTGATTCACTCACTCTGGATGAATTTTTGCAAGTTGCATTGCAATAAGGAAATAATATTACACTTTTCCATTAACAAAGTTATAAATCATGTTTTGATTCCACTCTGGATTAAATTTTTTTAAATTGAACATAAATGTTTTGTACACTCAGTGTATATACTTCATTTCATTAAAACTAAGACAATTAAAAAGTACTGACTGCTCAACATCTGCTCTGACGACGAGCTCATGTCTGAAGGAGACGACACCTGCGAGGGTAAAAAAAAAAACACGCCCTGTTAAGAACTCTTTATTTTTTAAAATATGTTTTTATATATATTGACTTTCACTGTTTCATTCATGAATCGATGAATCGATGAATTTTTGCAAGTTGCATTACGGAAAAATAATATTACACTTTTCCATTAACAAAATGTTCCATGAACATAATGTTTTGTACACTCAGTGTATATACTTCATTTCATTAAAACTAAGACAATTAAAAAGTACTGACTGCTCAACATCTGCTCTGACGACGAGCTCATGTCTGAAGGAGACGACACCTGCGAGGGTAAAAAAAAAAACACGCCCTGTTAAGAACTCTTTTTATTTTTTAAAATATGTTTTTATATATATTGACTTTCACTGTTTCATTCATGAATCGATGAATCGATGAATTTTTGCAAGTTGCATTACGGAAAAATAATATTACACTTTTCCATTAACAAAGTTCTAAATCATGTTTTGATTCACTCACTCTGGATTACATTTTTTTGCTGTTCTGTTTCATTCATGAATCGCTGAATCGATGAATTTTTGCAAGTTGCATTACGGAAAAATAATATTACACTTTTCCATTAACAAAGTTCTAAATCATGTTTTGATTCCACTCTGGATTAAATTTTTTTAAATTGAACATAATGTTTTGGACACTCAGTGTTTATACTTCATTTCATTAAAACTAAGACAATTAAAAAGTACTGACTGCTCAACATCTGCTCTGACGACGAGCTCATGTCTGAAGGAGACGACACCTGCGAGGATAAAAAAAAAAACACGCCCTGTTAAGAACTCTTTCTATTTTTTAAAATATGTTTTTATATATATTGACTTTCACTGTTTCATTCATGAATCGATGAATCGATGAATTTTTGCAAGTTGCATTACGGAAAAATAATATTACACTTTTCCATTAACAAAGTTCTAAATCATGTTTTGATTCCACTCTGGATTAAATTTTTTTAAATTGAACATAATGTTTTGTACACTCAGTGTATATACTTCATTTCATTAAAACTAAGACAATTAAAAAGTACTGACTGCTCAACATCTGCTCTGACGACGAGCTCATGTCTGACGGAGACGACACCTGCGAGGGTAAAAAAAAAAACACGCCCTGTTAAGAACTCTTTTTATTTTTTAAAATATGTTTTTATATATATTGACTTTCACTGTTTCATTCATGAATCGATGAATCGATGAATTTTTGCAAGTTGCATTACGGAAAAATAATATTACACTTTTCCATTAACAAAATGTTCCATGAACATAATGTTTTGTACACTCAGTGTATATACTTCATTTCATTAAAACTAAGACAATTAAAAAGTACTGACTGCTCAACATCTGCTCTGACGACGAGCTCATGTCTGAAGGAGACGACACCTGCGAGGGTAAAAAATAACACGCCCTGTTAAGAACTCTTTTTATTTTTTAAAACATGTTTTTATATATATTGACTTTCACTGTTTCATTCATGAATCGATGAATCGATGAATTTTTGCAAGTTGCATTACGGAAAAATAATATTACACTTTTCCATTAACAAAGTTCTAAATCATGTTTTGATTCACTCACTCTGGATTACATTTTTTTAAATTGAACATAATGTTTTGTACACTCAGTGTATATACTTCATTTCATTAAAACTAAGACAATTAAAAAGTACTGACTGCTCAACATCTGCTCTGACGACGAGCTCATGTCTGAAGGAGACGACACCTGCGAGGGTAAAAAAAAAAACACGCCCTGTTAAGAACTCTTTTTATTTTTTAAAATATGTTTTTATATATATTGACTTTCACTGTTTCATTCATGAATCGATGAATCGATGAATTTTTGCAAGTTGCATTACGGAAAAATAATATTACACTTTTCCATTAACAAAATGTTCCATGAACATAATGTTTTGTACACTCAGTGTATATACTTCATTTCATTAAAACTAAGACAATTAAAAAGTACTGACTGCTCAACATCTGCTCTGACGACGAGCTCATGTCTGAAGGAGACGACACCTGCGAGGGTAAAAAAAAAAACACGCCCTGTTAAGAACTCTTTTTATTTTTTAAAATATGTTTTTATATATATTGACTTTCACTGTTTCATTCATGAATCGATGAATCGATGAATTTTTGCAAGTTGCATTACGGAAAAATAATATTACACTTTTCCATTAACAAAGTTCTAAATCATGTTTTGATTCACTCACTCTGGATTACATTTTTTTGCTGTTCTGTTTCATTCATGAATCGCTGAATCGATGAATTTTTGCAAGTTGCATTACGGAAAAATAATATTACACTTTTCCATTAACAAAGTTCTAAATCATGTTTTGATTCCACTCTGGATTACATTTTTTTAAATTGAACATAATGTTTTGTACACTCAGTGTATATACTTCATTTCATTAAAACTAAGACAATTAAAAAGTACTGACTGCTCAACATCTGCTCTGACGACGAGCTCATGTCTGAAGGAGACGACACCTGCGAGGATAAAAAAAAAAACACGCCCTGTTAAGAACTCTTTTTATTTTTTAAAATATGTTTTTATATATATTGACTTTCACTGTTTCATTCATGAATCGATGAATCGATGAATTTTTGCAAGTTGCATTACGGAAAAATAATATTACACTTTTCCATTAACAAAATGTTCCATGAACATAATGTTTTGTACACTCAGTGTATATACTTCATTTCATTAAAACTAAGACAATTAAAAAGTACTGACTGCTCAACATCTGCTCTGACGACGAGCTCATGTCTGAAGGAGACGACACCTGCGAGGGTAAAAAAAAAAACACGCCCTGTTAAGAACTATTTTTATTTTTTAAAATATGTTTTTATATATAGTGACTTTCACTGTTTCATTCATGAATCGATGAATCGATGAATTTTTGCAAGTTGCATTACGGAAAAATAATATTACACTTTTCCATTAACAAAGTTCTAAATCATGTTTTGATTCCACTCTGGATTAAATTTTTTTAAATTGAACATAATGTTTTGTACACTCAGTGTATATACTTCATTTCATTAAAACTAAGACAATTAAAAAGTACTGACTGCTCAACATCTGCTCTGACGACGAGCTCATGTCTGAAGGAGACGACACCTGCGAGGGTAAAAAAAAAAACACGCCCTGTTAAGAACTCTTTTTATTTTTTAAAATATGTTTTTATATATATTGACTTTCACTGTTTCATTCATGAATCGATGAATCGATGAATTTTTGCAAGTTGCATTACGGAAAAATAATATTACACTTTTCCATTAACAAAATGTTCCATGAACATAATGTTTTGTACACTCAGTGTATATACTTCATTTCATTAAAACTAAGACAATTAAAAAGTACTGACTGCTCAACATCTGCTCTGACGACGAGCTCATGTCTGAAGGAGACGACACCTGCGAGGGTAAAAAAAAAAACACGCCCTGTTAAGAACTCTTTTTATTTTTTAAAATATGTTTTTATATATATTGACTTTCACTGTTTCATTCATGAATCGATGAATCGATGAATTTTTGCAAGTTGCATTACGGAAAAATAATATTACACTTTTCCATTAACAAAATGTTCCATGAACATAATGTTTTGTACACTCAG
Source organism: Oncorhynchus mykiss (assembly GCF_013265735.2). Lineage (NCBI taxonomy): Eukaryota > Metazoa > Chordata > Actinopteri > Salmoniformes > Salmonidae > Oncorhynchus > Oncorhynchus mykiss. Next base: position 10,986 of record NW_023493813.1, read on the forward strand.
TGTATATACTTCATTTCATTAAAACTAAGACAATTAAAAAGTACTGACTGCTCAACATCTGCTCTGACGACGAGCTCATGTCTGAAGGAGACGACACCTGCGAGGATAAAAAAAAAAACACGCCCTGTTAAGAACTCTTTTTATTTTTTAAAATATGTTTTTATATATATTGACTTTCACTGTTTCATTCATGAATCGATGAATCGATGAATTTTTGCAAGTTGCATTACGGAAAAATAATATTACACTTTTCCATTAACAAAATGTTCCATGAACATAATGTTTTGTACACTCAGTGTATATACTTCATTTCATTAAAACTAAGACAATTAAAAAGTACTGACTGCTCAACATCTGCTCTGACGACGAGCTCATGTCTGAAGGAGACGACACCTGCGAGGGTAAAAAAAAAAACACGCCCTGTTAAGAACTCTTTTTATTTTTTAAAATATGTTTTTATATATATTGACTTTCACTGTTTCATTCATGAATCGATGAATCGATGAATTTTTGCAAGTTGCATTACGGAAAAATAATATTACACTTTTCCATTAACAAAGTTCTAAATCATGTTTTGATTCCACTCTGGATTAAATTTTTTTGCTGTTCTGTTTCATTCATGAATCGCTGAATCGATGAATTTTTGCAAGTTGCATTACGGAAAAATAATATTACACTTTTCCATTAACAAAGTTCTAAATAATGTTGTGATTCACTCACTCTGGATGAATTTTTGCAAGTTGCATTGCAATACGGAAATAATATTACACTTTTCCATTAACAAAGTTATAAATCATGTTTTGATTCCACTCTGGATTAAATTTTTTTAAATTGAACATAATGTTTTGTACACTCAGTGTATATACTTCATTTCATTAAAACTAAGACAATTAAAAAGTACTGACTGCTCAACATCTGCTCTGACGACGAGCTCATGTCTGAAGGAGACGACACCTGCGAGGGTAAAAAAAAAAACACGCCCTGTTAAGAACTCTTTTTATTTTTAAAATATGTTTTTATATATATTGACTTTCACTGTTTCATTCATGAATCGATGAATCGAGGAATTTTTGCAAGTTGCATCACGGAAAAATAATATTACACTTTTCCATTAACAAAGTTCTAAATCATGTTTTGATTCACTCACTCTGGATTACATTTTTTTGCTGTTCTGTTTCATTCATGAATCGCTGAATCGATGAATTTTTGCAAGTTGCATTACGGAAAAATAATATTACACTTTTCCATTAACAAAGTTCTAAATCATGTTGTGATTCACTCACTCTGGATGAATTTTTGCAAGTTGCATTGCAATACGGAAATAATATTACACTTTTCCATTAACAAAGTTATAAATCATGTTTTGATTCCACTCTGGATTAAATGTTTTTAAATTGAACATAATGTTTTGTACACTCAGTGTATATACTTCATTTCATTAAAACTAAGACAATTAAAAAGTACTGACTGCTCAACATCTGCTCTGACGACGAGCTCATGTCTGAAGGAGACGACACCTGCGAGGGTAAAAAAAAAAACACGCCCTGTTAAGAACTCTTTTTATTTTTTAAAATATGTTTTTATATATATTGACTTTCACTGTTTCATTCATGAATCGATGAATCGATGAATTTTTGCAAGTTGCATTACGGAAAAATAATATTACACTTTTCCATTAACAAAGTTCTAAATCATGTTTTGATTCCACTCTGGATTAAATTTTTTTGCTGTACTGTTTCATTCATGAATCGATGAATCGATGAATTTTTGCAAGTTGCATTGTAATACGGAAATAATATTACACTTTTCCATTAACAAAGTTCTAAATCATGTTGTGATTCACTCACTCTGGATGAATTTTTGCAAGTTGCATTGCAATACGGAAATAATATTACACTTTTCCATTAACAAAGTTATAAATCATGTTTTGATTCCACTCTGGATTAAATTTTTTTAAATTGAACATAATGTTTTGTACACTCAGTGTATATACTTCATTTCATTAAAACTAAGACAATTAAAAAGTACTGACTGCTCAACATCTGCTCTGATGACGAGCTCATGTCTGAAGGAGACGACACCTGCGAGGGTAAAAAAAAAAACACGCCCTGTTAAGAACTCTTTTTATTTTTTAAAATATGTTTTTATATATATTGACTTTCACTGTTTCATTCATGAATCGATGAATCGATGAATTTTTATAAGTTGCATTACGGAAAAATAATATTACACTTTTCCATTAACAAAATGTTCCATGAACATAATGTTTTGTACACTCAGTGTATATACTTCATTTCATTAAAACTAAGACAATTAAAAAGTACTGACTGCTCAACATCTGCTCTGACGACGAGCTCATGTCTGAAGGAGACGACACCTGCGAGGGTCAAAAAAAAAAACACGCCCTGTTAAGAACTCTTTTTATTTTTTAAAATATGTTTTTATATATATTGACTTTCACTGTTTCATTCATGAATCGATGAATCGATGAATTTTTGCAAGTTGCATTACGGAAAAATAATATTACACTTTTCCATTAACAAAGTTCTAAATCATGTTTTGATTCACTCACTCTGGATTACATTTTTTTGCTGTTCTGTTTCATTCATGAATCGCTGAATCGATGAATTTTTGCAAGTTGCATTACGGAAAAATAATATTACACTTTTCCATTAACAAAGTTCTAAATCATGTTGTGATTCACTCACTCTGGATGAATTTTTGCAAGTTGCATTGCAATACGGAAATAATATTACACTTTTCCATTAACAAAGTTATAAATCATGTTTTGATTCCACTCTGGATTAAATTTTTTTAAATTGAACATAATGTTTTGTACACTCAGTGTATATACTTCATTTCATTAAAACTAAGACAATTAAAAAGTACTGACTGCTCAACATCTGCTCTGACGACGAGCTCATGTCTGAAGGAGACGACACCTGCGAGGGTAAAAAAAAAAACACGCCCTGTTAAGAACTCTTTTTATTTTTTAAAATATGTTTTTATATATATTGACTTTCACTGTTTCATTCATGAATCGATGAATCGATGAATTTTTGCAAGTTGCATTACGGAAAAATAATATTACACTTTTCCATTAACAAAGTTCTAAATCATGTTTTGATTCACTCACTCTGGATGAATTTTTGCAAGTTGCATTGCAATACGGAAATAATATTACACTTTTCCATTAACAAAGTTCTAAATCATGTTTTTATTCCCCTCTGGATTAAATTTTTTTGCTGTTCTGTTTCATTCATGAATCGATGAATCAATGAATTTTTGCAAGTTGCATTACGGAAAAATAATATTACACTTTTCCATTAACAAAGTTCTAAATCATGTTGTGATTCACTCACTCTGGATGAATTTTTGCAAGTTGCATTGCAATAAGGAAATAATATTACACTTTTCCATTAACAAAGTTATAAATCATGTTTTGATTCCACTCTGGATTAAATTTTTTTGCTGTACTGTTTCATTCATGAATCGATGAATCGATGAATTTTTGCAAGTTGCATTACGGAAAAATAATATTACACTTTTCCATTAACAAAGTTCTAAATCCTGTTGTGATTCCACTCTGGATTACATTTTTTTGCTGTCTGTTTCATTCATGAATCGATGAATCGATGAATTTTTTGCAAGTTGCATTACGGAAAAACAATATTACACTTTTCCATTAACAAAGTTATAAATCATGTTTTGATTCCACTCTAGATTACATTTTTTTGCTGTACTGTTTCATTCATGAATCGATGAATCAATGAATTTTTGCAAGTTGCATTGTAATACGGAAATAATATTACACTTTTCCATTAACAAAGTTATAAATCATGTTTTGATTCCACTCTGGATTAGAATTTTTTGCTGTACTGTTTTCATTCATGAATCGATGAATCGATGAATTTTTGCAAGTTGCATTACGGAAAAATAATATTACACTTTTCCATTAATAAAGTTCTAAATCATGTTGTGATTCACTCACTCTGGATGAATTTTTGCAAGTTGCATTGCAATAAGGAAATAATATTACACTTTTCCATTAACAAAGTTATAAATCATGTTTTGATTCCACTCTGGATTAAATTTTTTTAAATTGAACATAAATGTTTTGTACACTCAGTGTATATACTTCATTTCATTAAAACTAAGACAATTAAAAAGTACTGACTGCTCAACATCTGCTCTGACGACGAGCTCATGTCTGAAGGAGACGACACCTGCGAGGGTAAAAAAAAAACACGCCCTGTTAAGAACTCTTTTTATTTTTTAAAATATGTTTTTATATATATTGACTTTCACTGTTTCATTCATGAATCGATGAATCGATGAATTTTTGCAAGTTGCATTACGGAAAAATAATATTACACTTTTCCATTAACAAAATGTTCCATGAACATAATGTTTTGTACACTCAGTGTATATACTTCATTTCATTAAAACTAAGACAATTAAAAAGTACTGACTGCTCAACATCTGCTCTGACGACGAGCTCATGTCTGAAGGAGACGACACCTGCGAGGGTAAAAAAAAAAACACGCCCTGTTAAGAACTCTTTTTATTTTTTAAAATATGTTTTTATATATATTGACTTTCACTGTTTCATTCATGAATCGATGAATCGATGAATTTTTGCAAGTTGCATTACGGAAAAATAATATTACACTTTTCCATTAACAAAGTTCTAAATCATGTTTTGATTCACTCACTCTGGATTACATTTTTTTGCTGTTCTGTTTCATTCATGAATCGCTGAATCGATGAATTTTTGCAAGTTGCATTACGGAAAAATAATATTACACTTTTCCATTAACAAAGTTCTAAATCATGTTTTGATTCACTCACTCTGGATTACATTTTTTTGCTGTTCTGTTTCATTCATGAATCGCTGAATCGATGAATTTTTGCAAGTTGCATTACGGAAAAATAATATTACACTTTTCCATTAACAAAGTTCTAAATCATGTTGTGATTCACTCACTCTGGACTACATTTTTTTGCTGTTCTGTTTCATTCATGAATCGATGAATCGATGAATTTTTGCAAGTTGCATTACGGAAAAATAATATTACACTTTTCCATTAACAAAGTTCTAAATCATGTTGTGATTCACTCACTCTGGATGAATTTTTGCAAGTTGCATTGCAATACGGAAATAATATTACACTTTTCCATTAACAAAGTTCTAAATCATGTTTTTATTCCCCTCTGGATTAAATTTTTTTGCTGTTCTGTTTCATTCATGAATCGATGAATCGATGAATTTTTGCAAGTTGCATTACGGAAAAATAATATTACACTTTTCCATTAACAAAGTTCTAAATCATGTTGTGATTCACTCACTCTGGATGAATTTTTGCAAGTTGCATTGCAATAAGGAAATAATATTACACTTTTCCATTAACAAAGTTATAAATCATGTTTTGATTCCACTCTGGATTAAATTTTTTTGCTGTACTGTTTCATTCATGAATCGATGAATCGATGAATTTTTGCAAGTTGCATTACGGAAAAATAATATTACACTTTTCCATTAACAAAGTTCTAAATCCTGTTGTGATTCCACTCTGGATTACATTTTTTTGCTGTCTGTTTCATTCATGAATCGATGAATCGATGAATTTTTTGCAAGTTGCATTACGGAAAAATAATATTACACTTTTCCATTAACAAAGTTATAAATCATGTTTTGATTCCACTCTAGATTACATTTTTTTGCTGTACTGTTTCATTCATGAATCGATGAATCGATGAATTTTTGCAAGTTGCATTGTAATACGGAAATAATATTACACTTTTCCATTAACAAAGTTATAAATCATGTTTTGATTCCACTCTGGATTAAAAAATTTTGCTGTACTGTTTTCATTCATGAATCGATGAATCGATGAATTTTTGCAAGTTGCATTACGGAAAAATAATATTACACTTTTCCATTAATAAAGTTCTAAATCATGTTGTGATTCACTCACTCTGGATGAATTTTTGCAAGTTGCATTGCAATAAGGAAATAATATTACACTTTTCCATTAACAAAGTTATAAATCATGTTTTGATTCCACTCTGGATTAAATTTTTTTAAATTGAACATAAATGTTTTGTACACTCAGTGTATATACTTCATTTCATTAAAACTAAGACAATTAAAAAGTACTGACTGCTCAACATCTGCTCTGACGACGAGCTCATGTCTGAAGGAGACGACACCTGCGAGGGTAAAAAAAAAACACGCCCTGTTAAGAACTCTTTTTATTTTTTAAAATATGTTTTTATATATATTGACTTTCACTGTTTCATTCATGAATCGATGAATCGATGAATTTTTGCAAGTTGCATTACGGAAAAATAATATTACACTTTTCCATTAACAAAATGTTCCATGAACATAATGTTTTGTACACTCAGTGTATATACTTCATTTCATTAAAACTAAGACAATTAAAAAGTACTGACTGCTCAACATCTGCTCTGACGACGAGCTCATGTCTGAAGGAGACGACACCTGCGAGGGTAAAAAAAAAAACACGCCCTGTTAAGAACTCTTTTTATTTTTTAAAATATGTTTTTATATATATTGACTTTCACTGTTTCATTCATGAATCGATGAATCGATGAATTTTTGCAAGTTGCATTACGGAAAAATAATATTACACTTTTCCATTAACAAAGTTCTAAATCATGTTTTGATTCACTCACTCTGGATTACATTTTTTTGCTGTTCTGTTTCATTCATGAATCGCTGAATCGATGAATTTTTGCAAGTTGCATTACGGAAAAATAATATTACACTTTTCCATTAACAAAGTTCTAAATCATGTTTTGATTCACTCACTCTGGATTACATTTTTTTGCTGTTCTGTTTCATTCATGAATCGCTGAATCGATGAATTTTTGCAAGTTGCATTACGGAAAAATAATATTACACTTTTCCATTAACAAAGTTCTAAATCATGTTGTGATTCACTCACTCTGGACTACATTTTTTTGCTGTTCTGTTTCATTCATGAATCGATGAATCGATGAATTTTTGCAAGTTGCATTACGGAAAAATAATATTACACTTTTCCATTAACAAAGTTCTAAATCATGTTGTGATTCACTCACTCTGGATGAATTTTTGCAAGTTGCATTGCAATACGGAAATAATATTACACTTTTCCATTAACAAAGTTCTAAATCATGTTTTTATTCCCCTCTGGATTAAATTTTTTTGCTGTTCTGTTTCATTCATGAATCGATGAATCGATGAATTTTTGCAAGTTGCATTACGGAAAAATAATATTACACTTTTCCATTAACAAAGTTCTAAATCATGTTGTGATTCACTCACTCTGGATGAATTTTTGCAAGTTGCATTGCAATAAGGAAATAATATTACACTTTTCCATTAACAAAGTTATAAATCATGTTTTGATTCCACTCTGGATTAAATTTTTTTGCTGTACTGTTTCATTCATGAATCGATGAATCGATGAATTTTTGCAAGTTGCATTACGGAAAAATAATATTACACTTTTCCATTAACAAAGTTCTAAATCCTGTTGTGATTCCACTCTGGATTACATTTTTTTGCTGTCTGTTTCATTCATGAATCGATGAATCGATGAATTTTTTGCAAGTTGCATTACGGAAAAATAATATTACACTTTTCCATTAACAAAGTTATAAATCATGTTTTGATTCCACTCTAGATTACATTTTTTTGCTGTACTGTTTCATTCATGAATCGATGAATCGATGAATTTTTGCAAGTTGCATTGTAATACGGAAATAATATTACACTTTTCCATTAACAAAGTTATAAATCATGTTTTGATTCCACTCTGGATTAAAAAATTTTGCTGTACTGTTTTCATTCATGAATCGATGAATCGATGAATTTTTGCAAGTTGCATTACGGAAAAATAATATTACACTTTTCCATTAACAAAGTTCTAAATCATGTTGTGATTCACTCACTCTGGATGAATTTTTGCAAGTTGCATTGCAATAAGGAAATAATATTACACTTTTCCATTAACAAAGTTCTAAATCATGTTTTTATTCCCCTCTGGATTAAATTTTTTTGCTGTTCTGTTTCATTCATGAATCGATGAATCGATGAATTTTTGCAAGTTGCATTACGGAAAAATAATATTACACTTTTCCATTAACAAAGTTCTAAATCATGTTGTGATTCACTCACTCTGGATGAATTTTTGCAAGTTGCATTGCAATAAGGAAATAATATTACACTTTTCCATTAACAAAGTTATAAATCATGTTTTGATTCCACTCTGGATTAAATTTTTTTGCTGTACTGTTTCATTCATGAATCGATGAATCGATGAATTTTTGCAAGTTGCATTACGGAAAAATAATATTACACTTTTCCATTAACAAAGTTCTAAATCCTGTTGTGATTCCACTCTGGATTACATTTTTTTGCTGTCTGTTTCATTCATGAATCGATGAATCGATGAATTTTTTGCAAGTTGCATTACGGAAAAACAATATTACACTTTTCCATTAACAAAGTTCTAAATCCTGTTGTGATTCCACTCTGGATTACATTTTTTTGCTGTCTGTTTCATTCATGAATCGATGAATCGATGAATTTTTTGCAAGTTGCATTACGGAAAAATAATATTACACTTTTCCATTAACAAAGTTCTAAATCATGTTGTGATTCACTCACTCTGGATGAATTTTTGCAAGTTGCATTGCAATAAGGAAATAATATTACACTTTTCCATTAACAAAGTTATAAATCATGTTTTGATTCCACTCTGGATTAAATTTTTTTGCTGTACTGTTTCATTCATGAATCGATGAATCGATGAATTTTTGCAAGTTGCATTACGGAAAAATAATATTACACTTTTCCATTAACAAAGTTCTAAATCCTGTTGTGATTCCACTCTGGATTACATTTTTTTGCTGTCTGTTTCATTCATGAATCGATGAATCGATGAATTTTTTGCAAGTTGCATTACGGAAAAATAATATTACACTTTTCCATTAACAAAGTTATAAATCATGTATTGATTCCACTCTAGATTACATTTTTTTGCTGTACTGTTTCATTCATGAATCGATGAATCGATGAATTTTTGCAAGTTGCATTGTAATACGGAAATAATATTACACTTTTCCATTAACAAAGTTATAAATCATGTTTTGATTCCACTCTGGATTAAAAATTTTTGCTGTACTGTTTTCATTCATGAATCGATGAATCGATGAATTTTTGCAAGTTGCATTACGGAAAAATAATATTACACTTTTCCATTAACAAAGTTATAAATCATGTTTTGATTCCACTCTGGATTAAATTTTTTTAAATTGAACATAAATGTTTTGTACACTCAGTGTATATACTTCATTTCATTAAAACTAAGACAATTAAAAAGTACTGACTGCTCAACATCTGCTCTGACGACGAGCTCATGTCTGAAGGAGACGACACCTGCGAGGGTAAAAAAAAAAACACGCCCTGTTAAGAACTCTTTTTATTTTTTAAAATATGTTTTTATATATATTGACTTTCACTGTTTCATTCATGAATCGATGAATCGATGAATTTTTGCAAGTTGCATTACGGAAAAATAATATTACACTTTTCCATTAACAAAATGTTCCATGAACATAATGTTTTGTACACTCAGTGTATATACTTCATTTCATTAAAACTAAGACAATTAAAAAGTACTGACTGCTCAACATCTGCTCTGACGACGAGCTCATGTCTGAAGGAGACGACACCTGCGAGGGTAAAAAAAAAAACACGCCCTGTTAAGAACTCTTTTTATTTTTTAAAATATGTTTTTATATATATTGACTTTCACTGTTTCATTCATGAATCGATGAATCGATGAATTTTTGCAAGTTGCATTACGGAAAAATAATATTACACTTTTCCATTAACAAAGTTCTAAATCATGTTTTGATTCACTCACTCTGGATTACATTTTTTTGCTGTTCTGTTTCATTCATGAATCGCTGAATCGATGAATTTTTGCAAGTTGCATTACGGAAAAATAATATTACACTTTTCCATTAACAAAGTTCTAAATCATGTTTTGATTCACTCACTCTGGATTACATTTTTTTGCTGTTCTGTTTCATTCATGAATCGCTGAATCGATGAATTTTTGCAAGTTGCATTACGGAAAAATAATATTACACTTTTCCATTAACAAAGTTCTAAATCATGTTGTGATTCACTCACTCTGGACTACATTTTTTTGCTGTTCTGTTTCATTCATGAATCGATGAATCGATGAATTTTTGCAAGTTGCATTACGGAAAAATAATATTACACTTTTCCATTAACAAAGTTCTAAATCATGTTGTGATTCACTCACTCTGGATGAATTTTTGCAAGTTGCATTGCAATACGGAAATAATATTACACTTTTCCATTAACAAAGTTCTAAATCATGTTTTTATTCCCCTCTGGATTAAATTTTTTTGCTGTTCTGTTTCATTCATGAATCGATGAATCGATGAATTTTTGCAAGTTGCATTACGGAAAAATAATATTACACTTTTCCATTAACAAAGTTCTAAATCATGTTGTGATTCACTCACTCTGGATGAATTTTTGCAAGTTGCATTGCAATAAGGAAATAATATTACACTTTTCCATTAACAAAGTTATAAATCATGTTTTGATTCCACTCTGGATTAAATTTTTTTGCTGTACTGTTTCATTCATGAATCGATGAATCGATGAATTTTTGCAAGTTGCATTACGGAAAAATAATATTACACTTTTCCATTAACAAAGTTCTAAATCCTGTTGTGATTCCACTCTGGATTACATTTTTTTGCTGTCTGTTTCATTCATGAATCGATGAATCGATGAATTTTTTGCAAGTTGCATTACGGAAAAATAATATTACACTTTTCCATTAACAAAGTTATAAATCATGTTTTGATTCCACTCTAGATTACATTTTTTTGCTGTACTGTTTCATTCATGAATCGATGAATCGATGAATTTTTGCAAGTTGCATTGTAATACGGAAATAATATTACACTTTTCCATTAACAAAGTTATAAATCATGTTTTGATTCCACTCTGGATTAAAAAATTTTGCTGTACTGTTTTCATTCATGAATCGATGAATCGATGAATTTTTGCAAGTTGCATTACGGAAAAATAATATTACACTTTTCCATTAACAAAGTTCTAAATCATGTTGTGATTCACTCACTCTGGATGAATTTTTGCAAGTTGCATTGCAATAAGGAAATAATATTACACTTTTCCATTAACAAAGTTCTAAATCATGTTTTTATTCCCCTCTGGATTAAATTTTTTTGCTGTTCTGTTTCATTCATGAATCGATGAATCGATGAATTTTTGCAAGTTGCATTACGGAAAAATAATATTACACTTTTCCATTAACAAAGTTCTAAATCATGTTGTGATTCACTCACTCTGGATGAATTTTTGCAAGTTGCATTGCAATAAGGAAATAATATTACACTTTTCCATTAACAAAGTTATAAATCATGTTTTGATTCCACTCTGGATTAAATTTTTTTGCTGTACTGTTTCATTCATGAATCGATGAATCGATGAATTTTTGCAAGTTGCATTACGGAAAAATAATATTACACTTTTCCATTAACAAAGTTCTAAATCCTGTTGTGATTCCACTCTGGATTACATTTTTTTGCTGTCTGTTTCATTCATGAATCGATGAATCGATGAATTTTTTGCAAGTTGCATTACGGAAAAACAATATTACACTTTTCCATTAACAAAGTTCTAAATCCTGTTGTGATTCCACTCTGGATTACATTTTTTTGCTGTCTGTTTCATTCATGAATCGATGAATCGATGAATTTTTTGCAAGTTGCATTACGGAAAAATAATATTACACTTTTCCATTAACAAAGTTCTAAATCATGTTGTGATTCACTCACTCTGGATGAATTTTTGCAAGTTGCATTGCAATAAGGAAATAATATTACACTTTTCCATTAACAAAGTTATAAATCATGTTTTGATTCCACTCTGGATTAAATTTTTTTGCTGTACTGTTTCATTCATGAATCGATGAATCGATGAATTTTTGCAAGTTGCATTACGGAAAAATAATATTACACTTTTCCATTAACAAAGTTCTAAATCCTGTTGTGATTCCACTCTGGATTACATTTTTTTGCTGTCTGTTTCATTCATGAATCGATGAATCGATGAATTTTTTGCAAGTTGCATTACGGAAAAATAATATTACACTTTTCCATTAACAAAGTTATAAATCATGTATTGATTCCACTCTAGATTACATTTTTTTGCTGTACTGTTTCATTCATGAATCGATGAATCGATGAATTTTTGCAAGTTGCATTGTAATACGGAAATAATATTACACTTTTCCATTAACAAAGTTATAAATCATGTTTTGATTCCACTCTGGATTAAAAAATTTTGCTGTACTGTTTTCATTCATGAATCGATGAATCGATGAATTTTTGCAAGTTGCATTACGGAAAAATAATATTACACTTTTCCATTAACAAAGTTATAAATCATGTTTTGATTCCACTCTGGATTAAATTTTTTTAAATTGAACATAAATGTTTTGTACACTCAGTGTATATACTTCATTTCATTAAAACTAAGACAATTAAAAAGTACTGACTGCTCAACATCTGCTCTGACGACGAGCTCATGTCTGAAGGAGACGACACCTGCGAGGGTAAAAAAAAAAACACGCCCTGTTAAGAACTCTTTTTATTTTTTAAAATATGTTTTTATATATATTGACTTTCACTGTTTCATTCATGAATCGATGAATCGATGAATTTTTGCAAGTTGCATTACGGAAAAATAATATTACACTTTTCCATTAACAAAATGTTCCATGAACATAATGTTTTGTACACTCAGTGTATATACTTCATTTCATTAAAACTAAGACAATTAAAAAGTACTGACTGCTCAACATCTGCTCTGACGACGAGCTCATGTCTGAAGGAGACGACACCTGCGAGGGTAAAAAAAAAAACACGCCCTGTTAAGAACTCTTTTTATTTTTTAAAATATGTTTTTATATATATTGACTTTCACTGTTTCATTCATGAATCGATGAATCGATGAATTTTTGCAAGTTGCATTACGGAAAAATAATATTACACTTTTCCATTAACAAAGTTCTAAATCATGTTTTGATTCACTCACTCTGGATTACATTTTTTTGCTGTTCTGTTTCATTCATGAATCGCTGAATCGATGAATTTTTGCAAGTTGCATTACGGAAAAATAATATTACACTTTTCCATTAACAAAGTTCTAAATCATGTTGTGATTCACTCACTCTGGATGAATTTTTGCAAGTTGCATCGCAATACGGAAATAATATTACACTTTTCCATTAACAAAGTTATAAATCATGTTTTGATTCCACTCTGGATTAAATTTTTTTAAATTGAACATAATGTTTTGTACACTCAGTGTATATACTTCATTTCATTAAAACTAAGACAATTAAAAAGTACTGACTGCTCAACATCTGCTCTGACGACGAGCTCATGTCTGAAGGAGACGACACCTGCGAGGGTAAAAAAAAAAACACGCCCTGTTAAGAACTCTTTTTATTTTTTAAAATATGTTTTTATATATATTGACTTTCACTGTTTCATTCATGAATCGATGAATCGATGAATTTTTATAAGTTGCATTACGGAAAAATAATATTACACTTTTCCATTAACAAAATGTTCCATGAACATAATGTTTTGTACACTCAGTGTATATACTTCATTTCATTAAAACTAAGACAATTAAAAAGTACTGACTGCTCAACATCTGCTCTGACGACGAGCTCATGTCTGAAGGAGACGACACCTGCGAGGGTCAAAAAAAAAACACGCCCTGTTAAGAACTCTTTTTATTTTTTAAAATATGTTTTTATATATATTGACTTTCACTGTTTCATTCATGAATCGATGAATCGATGAATTTTTGCAAGTTGCATTACGGAAAAATAATATTACACTTTTCCATTAACAAAGTTCTAAATCATGTTTTGATTCACTCACTCTGGATTACATTTTTTTGCTGTTCTGTTTCATTCATGAATCGCTGAATCGATGAATTTTTGCAAGTTGCATTACGGAAAAATAATATTACACTTTTCCATTAACAAAGTTCTAAATCATGTTGTGATTCACTCACTCTGGATGAATTTTTGCAAGTTGCATTGCAATACGGAAATAATATTACACTTTTCCATTAACAAAGTTATAAATCATGTTTTGATTCCACTCTGGATTAAATTTTTTTAAATTGAACATAATGTTTTGTACACTCAGTGTATATACTTCATTTCATTAAAACTAAGACAATTAAAAAGTACTGACTGCTCAACATCTGCTCTGACGACGAGCTCATGTCTGAAGGAGACGACACCTGCGAGGGTAAAAAAAAAAACACGCCCTGTTAACTCTTTTTATTTTTTAAAATATGTTTTTATATATATTGACTTTCACTGTTTCATTCATGAATCGATGAATCGATGAATTTTTGCAAGTTGCATTACGGAGAAATAATATTACACTTTTCCATTAACAAAGTTCTAAATCATGTTTTGATTCACTCACTCTGGATGAATTTTTGCAAGTTGCATTGCAATACGGAAATAATATTACACTTTTCCATTAACAAAGTTCTAAATCATGTTTTTATTCCCCTCTGGATTAAATTTTTTTGCTGTTCTGTTTCATTCATGAATCGATGAATCGATGAATTTTTGCAAGTTGCATTACGGAAAAATAATATTACACTTTTCCATTAACAAAGTTCTAAATCATGTTGTGATTCACTCACTCTGGATGAATTTTTGCAAGTTGCATTGCAATAAGGAAATAATATTACACTTTTCCATTAACAAAGTTATAAATCATGTTTTGATTCCACTCTGGATTAAATTTTTTTGCTGTACTGTTTCATTCATGAATCGATGAATCGATGAATTTTTGCAAGTTGCATTACGGAAAAATAATATTACACTTTTCCATTAACAAAGTTCTAAATCCTGTTGTGATTCCACTCTGGATTACATTTTTTTGCTGTCTGTTTCATTCATGAATCGATGAATCGATGAATTTTTTGCAAGTTGCATTACGGAAAAACAATATTACACTTTTCCATTAACAAAGTTATAAATCATGTTTTGATTCCACTCTAGATTACATTTTTTTGCTGTACTGTTTCATTCATGAATCGATGAATCGATGAATTTTTGCAAGTTGCATTGTAATACGGAAATAATATTACACTTTTCCATTAACAAAGTTATAAATCATGTTTTGATTCCACTCTGGATTAGAATTTTTTGCTGTACTGTTTTCATTCATGAATCGATGAATCGATGAATTTTTGCAAGTTGCATTACGGAAAAATAATATTACACTTTTCCATTAATAAAGTTCTAAATAATGTTGTGATTCACTCACTCTGGATGAATTTTTGCAAGTTGCATTGCAATAAGGAAATAATATTACACTTTTCCATTAACAAAGTTATAAATCATGTTTTGATTCCACTCTGGATTAAATTTTTTTAAATTGAACATAAATGTTTTGTACACTCAGTGTATATACTTCATTTCATTAAAACTAAGACAATTAAAAAGTACTGACTGCTCAACATCTGCTCTGACGACGAGCTCATGTCTGAAGGAGACGACACCTGCGAGGGTAAAAAAAAAACACGCCCTGTTAAGAACTCTTTTTATTTTTTAAAATATGTTTTTATATATATTGACTTTCACTGTTTCATTCATGAATCGATGAATCGATGAATTTTTGCAAGTTGCATTACGGAAAAATAATATTACACTTTTCCATTAACAAAATGTTCCATGAACATAATGTTTTGTACACTCAGTGTATATACTTCATTTCATTAAAACTAAGACAATTAAAAAGTACTGACTGCTCAACATCTGCTCTGACGACGAGCTCATGTCTGAAGGAGACGACACCTGCGAGGGTAAAAAAAAAAACACGCCCTGTTAAGAACTCTTTTTATTTTTTAAAATATGTTTTTATATATATTGACTTTCACTGTTTCATTCATGAATCGATGAATCGATGAATTTTTGCAAGTTGCATTACGGAAAAATAATATTACACTTTTCCATTAACAAAGTTCTAAATCATGTTTTGATTCACTCACTCTGGATTACATTTTTTTGCTGTACTGTTTCATTCATGAATCGATGAATCGATGAATTTTTGCAAGTTGCATTGTAATACGGAAATAATATTACACTTTTCCATTAACAAAGTTATAAATCATGTTTTGATTCCACTCTGGATTAAATTTTTTTAAATTGAACATAAATGTTTTGTACACTCAGTGTATATACTTCATTTCATTAAAACTAAGACAATTAAAAAGTACTGACTGCTCAACATCTGCTCTGACGACGAGCTCATGTCTGAAGGAGACGACACCTGCGAGGGTAAAAAAAAAAACACGCCCTGTTAAGAACTCTTTTTATTTTTTAAAATATGTTTTTATATATATTGACTTTCACTGTTTCATTCATGAATCGATGAATCGATGAATTTTTGCAAGTTGCATTACGGAAAAATAATATTACACTTTTCCATTAACAAAATGTTCCATGAACATAATGTTTTGTACACTCAGTGTATATACTTCATTTCATTAAAACTAAGACAATTAAAAAGTACTGACTGCTCAACATCTGCTCTGACGACGAGCTCATGTCTGAAGGAGACGACACCTGCGAGGGTAAAAAAAAAAACACGCCCTGTTAAGAACTCTTTTTATTTTTTAAAATATGTTTTTATATATATTGACTTTCACTGTTTCATTCATGAATCGATGAATCGATGAATTTTTGCAAGTTGCATTACGGAAAAATAATATTACACTTTTCCATTAACAAAGTTCTAAATCATGTTTTGATTCACTCACTCTGGATTACATTTTTTTGCTGTTCTGTTTCATTCATGAATCGCTGAATCGATGAATTTTTGCAAGTTGCATTACGGAAAAATAATATTACACTTTTCCATTAACAAAGTTCTAAATCATGTTGTGATTCACTCACTCTGGATGAATTTTTGCAAGTTGCATTGCAATACGGAAATAATATTACACTTTTCCATTAACAAAGTTATAAATCATGTTTTGATTCCACTCTGGATTAAATTTTTTTAAATTGAACATAATGTTTTGTACACTCAGTGTATATACTTCATTTCATTAAAACTAAGACAATTAAAAAGTACTGACTGCTCAACATCTGCTCTGACGACGAGCTCATGTCTGAAGGAGACGACACCTGCGAGGGTAAAAAAAAAAACACGCCCTGTTAAGAACTCTTTTTATTTTTTAAAATATGTTTTTATATATATTGACTTTCACTGTTTCATTCATGAATCGATGAATCGATGAATTTTTGCAAGTTGCATTACGGAAAAATAATATTACACTTTTCCATTAACAAAGTTCTAAATCATGTTTTGATTCACTCACTCTGGATGAATTTTTGCAAGTTGCATTGCAATACGGAAATAATATTACACTTTTCCATTAACAAAGTTCTAAATCATGTTTTTATTCCCCTCTGGATTCAATTTTTTTGCTGTTCTGTTTCATTCATGAATCGATGAATCGATGAATTTTTGCAAGTTGCATTACGGAAAAATAATATTACACTTTTCCATTAACAAAGTTCTAAATCATGTTGTGATTCACTCACTCTGGATGAATTTTTGCAAGTTGCATTGCAATAAGGAAATAATATTACACTTTTCCATTAACAAAGTTATAAATCATGTTTTGATTCCACTCTGGATTAAATTTTTTTGCTGTACTGTTTCATTCATGAATCGATGAATCGATGAATTTTTGCAAGTTGCATTACGGAAAAATAATATTACACTTTTCCATTAACAAAGTTCTAAATCCTGTTGTGATTCCACTCTGGATTACATTTTTTTGCTGTCTGTTTCATTCATGAATCGATGAATCGATGAATTTTTTGCAAGTTGCATTACGGAAAAATAATATTACACTTTTCCATTAACAAAGTTATAAATCATGTTTTGATTCCACTCTAGATTACATTTTTTTGCTGTACTGTTTCATTCATGAATCGATGAATCGATGAATTTTTGCAAGTTGCATTGTAATACGGAAATAATATTACACTTTTCCATTAACAAAGTTATAAATCATGTTTTGATTCCACTCTGGATTAAAAAATTTTGCTGTACTGTTTTCATTCATGAATCGATGAATCGATGAATTTTTGCAAGTTGCATTACGGAAAAATAATATTACACTTTTCCATTAACAAAGTTCTAAATCATGTTGTGATTCACTCACTCTGGATGAATTTTTGCAAGTTGCATTGCAATAAGGAAATAATATTACACTTTTCCATTAACAAAGTTCTAAATCATGTTTTTATTCCCCTCTGGATTAAATTTTTTTGCTGTTCTGTTTCATTCATGAATCGATGAATCGATGAATTTTTGCAAGTTGCATTACGGAAAAATAATATTACACTTTTCCATTAACAAAGTTCTAAATCATGTTGTGATTCACTCACTCTGGATGAATTTTTGCAAGTTGCATTGCAATAAGGAAATAATATTACACTTTTCCATTAACAAAGTTATAAATCATGTTTTGATTCCACTCTGGATTAAATTTTTTTGCTGTACTGTTTCATTCATGAATCGATGAATCGATGAATTTTTGCAAGTTGCATTACGGAAAAATAATATTACACTTTTCCATTAACAAAGTTCTAAATCCTGTTGTGATTCCACTCTGGATTACATTTTTTTGCTGTCTGTTTCATTCATGAATCGATGAATCGATGAATTTTTTGCAAGTTGCATTACGGAAAAACAATATTACACTTTTCCATTAACAAAGTTATAAATCATGTTTTGATTCCACTCTAGATTACATTTTTTTGCTGTACTGTTTCATTCATGAATCGATGAATCGATGAATTTTTGCAAGTTGCATTGTAATACGGAAATAATATTACACTTTTCCATTAACAAAGTTATAAATCATGTTTTGATTCCACTCTGGATTAGAATTTTTTGCTGTACTGTTTTCATTCATGAATCGATGAATCGATGAATTTTTGCAAGTTGCATTACGGAAAAATAATATTACACTTTTCCATTAATAAAGTTCTAAATCATGTTGTGATTCACTCACTCTGGATGAATTTTTGCAAGTTGCATTGCAATAAGGAAATAATATTACACTTTTCCATTAACAAAGTTATAAATCATGTTTTTATTCCCCTCTGGATTAAATTTTTTTGCTGTTCTGTTTCATTCATGAATCGATGAATCAATGAATTTTTGCAAGTTGCATTACGGAAAAATAATATTACACTTTTCCATTAACAAAGTTCTAAATCATGTTGTGATTCACTCACTCTGGATGAATTTTTGCAAGTTGCATTGCAATAAGGAAATAATATTACACTTTTCCATTAACAAAGTTATAAATCATGTTTTGATTCCACTCTGGATTAAATTTTTTTGCTGTACTGTTTCATTCATGAATCGATGAATCGATGAATTTTTGCAAGTTGCATTACGGAAAAATAATATTACACTTTTCCATTAACAAAGTTCTAAATCCTGTTGTGATTCCACTCTGGATTACATTTTTTTGCTGTCTGTTTCATTCATGAATCGATGAATCGATGAATTTTTTGCAAGTTGCATTACGGAAAAATAATATTACACTTTTCCATTAACAAAGTTATAAATCATGTATTGATTCCACTCTAGATTACATTTTTTTGCTGTACTGTTTCATTCATGAATCGATGAATCGATGAATTTTTGCAAGTTGCATTGTAATACGGAAATAATATTACACTTTTCCATTAACAAAGTTATAAATCATGTTTTGATTCCACTCTGGATTAAATTTTTTTAAATTGAACATAAATGTTTTGTACACTCAGTGTATATACTTCATTTCATTAAAACTAAGACAATTAAAAAGTACTGACTGCTCAACATCTGCTCTGACGACGAGCTCATGTCTGAAGGAGACGACACCTGCGAGGGTAAAAAAAAAAACACGCCCTGTTAAGAACTCTTTTTATTTTTTAAAATATGTTTTTATATATATTGACTTTCACTGTTTCATTCATGAATCGATGAATCGATGAATTTTTGCAAGTTGCATTACGGAAAAATAATATTACACTTTTCCATTAACAAAATGTTCCATGAACATAATGTTTTGTACACTCAGTGTATATACTTCATTTCATTAAAACTAAGACAATTAAAAAGTACTGACTGCTCAACATCTGCTCTGACGACGAGCTCATGTCTGAAGGAGACGACACCTGCGAGGGTAAAAAAAAAAACACGCCCTGTTAAGAACTCTTTTTATTTTTTAAAATATGTTTTTATATATATTGACTTTCACTGTTTCATTCATGAATCGATGAATCGATGAATTTTTGCAAGTTGCATTACGGAAAAATAATATTACACTTTTCCATTAACAAAGTTCTAAATCATGTTTTGATTCACTCACTCTGGATTACATTTTTTTGCTGTTCTGTTTCATTCATGAATCGCTGAATCGATGAATTTTTGCAAGTTGCATTACGGAAAAATAATATTACACTTTTCCATTAACAAAGTTCTAAATCATGTTGTGATTCACTCACTCTGGATGAATTTTTGCAAGTTGCATTGCAATACGGAAATAATATTACACTTTTCCATTAACAAAGTTATAAATCATGTTTTGATTCCACTCTGGATTAAAATTTTTTAAATTGAACATAATGTTTTGTACACTCAGTGTATATACTTCATTTCATTAAAACTAAGACAATTAAAAAGTACTGACTGCTCAACATCTGCTCTGACGACGAGCTCATGTCTGAAGGAGACGACACCTGCGAGGGTAAAAAAAAAAACACGCCCTGTTAAGAACTCTTTTTATTTTTTAAAATATGTTTTTATATATATTGACTTTCACTGTTTCATTCATGAATCGATGAATCGATGAATTTTTGCAAGTTGCATTACGGAAAAATAATATTACACTTTTCCATTAACAAAGTTCTAAATCATGTTTTGATTCACTCACTCTGGATGAATTTTTGCAAGTTGCATTGCAATACGGAAATAATATTACACTTTTCCATTAACAAAGTTCTAAATCATGTTTTTATTCCCCTCTGGATTAAATTTTTTTGCTGTTCTGTTTCATTCATGAATCGATGAATCGATGAATTTTTGCAAGTTGCATTACGGAAAAATAATATTACACTTTTCCATTAACAAAGTTCTAAATCATGTTGTGATTCACTCACTCTGGATGAATTTTTGCAAGTTGCATTGCAATAAGGAAATAATATTACACTTTTCCATTAACAAAGTTATAAATCATGTTTTGATTCCACTCTGGATTAAATTTTTTTGCTGTACTGTTTCATTCATGAATCGATGAATCGATGAATTTTTGCAAGTTGCATTACGGAAAAATAATATTACACTTTTCCATTAACAAAGTTCTAAATCCTGTTGTGATTCCACTCTGGATTACATTTTTTTGCTGTCTGTTTCATTCATGAATCGATGAATCAATGAATTTTTTGCAAGTTGCATTACGGAAAAATAATATTACACTTTTCCATTAACAAAGTTATAAATCATGTTTTGATTCCACTCTAGATTACATTTTTTTGCTGTACTGTTTCATTCATGAATCGATGAATCGATGAATTTTTGCAAGTTGCATTGTAATACGGAAATAATATTACACTTTTCCATTAACAAAGTTATAAATCATGTTTTGATTCCACTCTGGATTAGAAGTTTTTGCTGTACTGTTTTCATTCATGAATCGATGAATCGATGAATTTTTGCAAGTTGCATTACGGAAAAATAATATTACACTTTTCCATTAATAAAGTTCTAAATCATGTTGTGATTCACTCACTCTGGATGAATTTTTGCAAGTTGCATTGCAATAAGGAAATAATATTACACTTTTCCATTAACAAAGTTATAAATCATGTTTTGATTCCACTCTGGATTAAATTTTTTTAAATTGAACATAAATGTTTTGTACACTCAGTGTATATACTTCATTTCATTAAAACTAAGACAATTAAAAAGTACTGACTGCTCAACATCTGCTCTGACGACGAGCTCATGTCTGAAGGAGACGACACCTGCGAGGGTAAAAAAAAAAACACGCCCTGTTAAGAACTCTTTTTATTTTTTAAAATATGTTTTTATATATATTGACTTTCACTGTTTCATTCATGAATCGATGAATCGATGAATTTTTGCAAGTTGCATTACGGAAAAATAATATTACACTTTTCCATTAACAAAGTTCTAAATCATGTTTTGATTCACTCACTCTGGATTACATTTTTTTGCTGTACTGTTTCATTCATGAATCGCTGAATCGATGAATTTTTGCAAGTTGCATTACGGAAAAATAATATTACACTTTTCCATTAACAAAGTTCTAAATCATGTTTTGATTCACTCACTCTGGATTACATTTTTTTGCTGTTCTGTTTCATTCATGAATCGCTGAATCGATGAATTTTTGCAAGTTGCATTACGGAAAAATAATATTACACTTTTCCATTAACAAAGTTCTAAATCATGTTGTGATTCACTCACTCTGGATGAATTTTTGCAAGTTGCATTGCAATACGGAAATAATATTACACTTTTCCATTAACAAAGTTATAAATCATGTTTTGATTGGATTAAATTTTTTTAAATTGAACATAATGTTTTGTACACTCAGTGTATATACTTCATTTCATTAAAACTAAGACAATTAAAAAGTACTGACTGCTCAACATCTGCTCTGACGACGAGCTCATGTCTGAAGGAGACGACACCTGCGAGGGTAAAAAAAAAAACACGCCCTGTTAAGAACTCTTTTTATTTTTTAAAATATGTTTTTATATATATTGACTTTCACTGTTTCATTCATGAATCGATGAATCGATGAATTTTTGCAAGTTGCATTACGGAAAAATAATATTACACTTTTCCATTAACAAAATGTTCCATGAACATAATGTTTTGTACACTCAGTGTATATACTTCATTTCATTAAAACTAAGACAATTAAAAAGTACTGACTGCTCAACATCTGCTCTGACGACGAGCTCATGTCTGAAGGAGACGACACCTGCGAGGGTAAAAAAAAAAACACGCCCTGTTAAGAACTCTTTTTATTTTTTAAAATATGTTTTTATATATATTGACTTTCACTGTTTCATTCATGAATCGATGAATCGATGAATTTTTGCAAGTTGCATTACGGAAAAATAATATTACACTTTTCCATTAACAAAGTTCTAAATCATGTTTTGATTCACTCACTCTGGATTACATTTTTTTGCTGTTCTGTTTCATTCATGAATCGCTGAATCGATGAATTTTTGCAAGTTGCATTACGGAAAAATAATATTACACTTTTCCATTAACAAAGTTCTAAATCATGTTGTGATTCACTCACTCTGGATGAATTTTTGCAAGTTGCATTGCAATACGGAAATAATATTACACTTTTCCATTAACAAAGTTATAAATCATGTTTTGATTCCACTCTGGATTAAATTTTTTTGCTGTACTGTTTCATTCATGAATCGATGAATCGATGAATTTTTGCAAGTTGCATTACGGAAAAATAATATTACACTTTTCCATTAACAAAGTTCTAAATCATGTTGTGATTCACTCACTCTGGATGAATTTTTGCAAGTTGCATTGCAATAAGGAAATAATATTACACTTTTCCATTAACAAAGTTATAAATCATGTTTTGATTGGATTAAATTTTTTTATATTGAACATAATGTTTTGTACACTCAGTGTATATACTTCATTTCATTAAAACTAAGACAATTAAAAAGTACTGACTGCTCAACATCTGCTCTGACGACGAGCTCATGTCTGAAGGAGACGACACCTGCGAGGGTAAAAAAAAAAACACGCCCTGTTAAGAACTCTTTTTATTTTTTAAAATATGTTTTTATATATATTGACTTTCACTGTTTCATTCATGAATCGATGAATCGATGAATTTTTGCAAGTTGCATTACGGAAAAATAATATTACACTTTTCCATTAACAAAATGTTCCATGAACATAATGTTTTGTACACTCAGTGTATATACTTCATTTCATTAAAACTAAGACAATTAAAAAGTACTGACTGCTCAACATCTGCTCTGACGACGAGCTCATGTCTAAAGGAGACGACACCTGCGAGGGTAAAAAAAAAAACACGCCCTGTTAAGAACTCTTTTTATTTTTTAAAATATGTTTTTATATATATTGACTTTCACTGTTTCATTCATGAATCGATGAATCGATGAATTTTTGCAAGTTGCATTACGGAAAAATAATATTACACTTTTCCATTAACAAAGTTCTAAATCATGTTGTGATTCACTCACTCTGGATGAATTTTTGCAAGTTGCATTGCAATACGGAAATAATATTACACTTTTCCATTAACAAAGTTATAAATCATGTTTTGATTCCACTCTGGATTAATTTTTTTTAAATTGAACATAATGTTTTGTACACTCAGTGTATATACTTCATTTCATTAAAACTAAGACAAGTAAAAAGTACTGACTGCTCAACATCTGCTCTGACGACGAGCTCATGTCTGAAGGAGACGACACCTGCGAGGGTAAAAAAAAAAACACGCCCTGTTAAGAACTCTTTTTATTTTTTAAAATATGTTTTTATATATATTGACTTTCACTGTTTCATTCATGAATCGATGAATCGATGAATTTTTGCAAGTTGCATTACGGAAAAATAATATTACACTTTTCCATTAACAAAATGTTCCATGAACATAATGTTTTGTACACTCAGTGTATATACTTCATTTCATTAAAACTAAGACAATTAAAAAGTACTGACTGCTCAACATCTGCTCTGACGACGAGCTCATGTCTGAAGGAGACGACACCTGCGAGGGTAAAAAAAAAAACACGCCCTGTTAAGAACTCTTTTTATTTTTTAAAATATGTTTTTATATATATTGACTTTCACTGTTTCATTCATGAATCGATGAATCGATGAATTTTTGCAAGTTGCATTACGGAAAAATAATATTACACTTTTCCATTAACAAAGTTCTAAATCATGTTTTGATTCACTCACTCTGGATTACATTTTTTTGCTGTTCTGTTTCATTCATGAATCGCTGAATCGATGAATTTTTGCAAGTTGCATTACGGAAAAATAATATTACACTTTTCCATTAACAAAGTTCTAAATCATGTTTTGATTCCACTCTGGATTCATTTTTTTTAAATTGAACATAATGTTTTGTACACTCAGTGTATATACTTCATTTCATTAAAACTAAGACAATTAAAAAGTACTGACTGCTCAACATCTGCTCTGACGACGAGCTCATGTCTGAAGGAGACGACACCTGCGAGGGTAAAAAAAAAAACACGCCCTGTTAAGAACTCTTTTTATTTTTTAAAATATGTTTTTATATATATTGACTTTCACTGTTTCATTCATGAATCGATGAATCGATGAATTTTTGCAAGTTGCATTACGGAAAAATAATATTACACTTTTCCATTAACAAAGTTCTAAATCATGTTTTGATTCACTCACTCTGGATGAATTTTTGCAAGTTGCATTGCAATACGGAAATAATATTACACTTTTCCATTAACAAAGTTCTAAATCATGTTTTGATTCCACTCTGGATTACATTTTTTTGCTGTTCTGTTTCATTCATGAATCGATGAATCGATGAATTTTTGCAAGTTGCATTACGGAAAAATAATATTACACTTTTCCATTAACAAAGTTATAAATCATGTTTTGATTCCACTCTGGATTAAAAAATTTTGCTGTACTGTTTCATTCATGAATCGATGAATCGATGAATTTTTGCAAGTTGCATTACGGAAAAATAATATTACACTTTTCCATTAACAAAGTTATAAATCATGTTTTGATTCCACTCTAGATTACATTTTTTTGCTGTACTGTTACATTCATGAATCGATGAATCGATGAATTTTTGCAAGTTGCATTGTAATACGGAAATAATATTACACTTTTCCATTAACAAAGTTATAAATCATGTTTTGATTCCACTCTGGATTAAATTTTTTTGCTGTACTGTTTTCATTCATGAATCGATGAATCGATGAATTTTTGCAAGTTGCATTACGGAAAAATAATATTACACTTTTCCATTAACAAAATGTTCCATGAACATAATGTTTTGTACACTCAGTGTATATACTTCATTTCATTAAAACTAAGACAATTAAAAAGTACTGACTGCTCAACATCTGCTCTGACGACGAGCTCATGTCTGAAGGAGACGACACCTGCGAGGGTAAAAAAAAAAACACGCCCTGTTAAGAACTCTTTTTATTTTTTAAAATATGTTTTTATATATATTGACTTTCACTGTTTCATTCATGAATCGATGAATCGATGAATTTTTGCAAGTTGCATTACGGAAAAATAATATTACACTTTTCCATTAACAAAGTTCTAAATCATGTTTTGATTCCACTCTGGATTAAAAAATTTTGCTGTACTGTTTCATTCATGAATCGATGAATCGATGAATTTTTGCAAGTTGCATTGTAATACGGAAATAATATTACACTTTTCCATTAACAAAGTTCTAAATCATGTTGTGATTCACTCACTCTGGATGAATTTTTGCAAGTTGCATTGCAATACGGAAATAATATTACACTTTTCCATTAACAAAGTTATAAATCATGTTTTGATTCCACTCTGGATTAATTTTTTTTAAATTGAACATAATGTTTTGTACACTCAGTGTATATACTTCATTTCATTAAAACTAAGACAATTAAAAAGTACTGACTGCTCAACATCTGCTCTGACGACGAGCTCATGTCTGAAGGAGACGACACCTGCGAGGGTAAAAAAAAAAACACGCCCTGTTAAGAACTCTTTTTATTTTTTAAAATATGTTTTTATATATATTGACTTTCACTGTTTCATTCATGAATCGCTGAATCGATGAATTTTTGCAAGTTGCATTACGGAAAAATAATATTACACTTTTCCATTAACAAAGTTCTAAATCATGTTTTGATTCACTCACTCTGGATGAATTTTTGCAAGTTGCATTGCGGAAAAATAATATTACACTTTTCCATTAACAAAATGTTCCATGAACATAATGTTTTGTCCACTCAGTGTATATACTTCATTTCATTAAAACTAAGACAATTAAAAAGTACTGACTGCTCAACATCTGCTCTGACGACGAGCTCATGTCTGAAGGAGACGACACCTGCGAGGGTAAAAAAAAAACACGCCCTGTTAAGAACTCTTTTTATTTTTTAAAATATGTTTTTATATATATTGACTTTCACTGTTTCATTCATGAATCGATGAATCGATGCATTTTTGCAAGTTGCATTACGGAAAAATAATATTACACTTTTCCATTAACAAAGTTCTATATCATGTTTTGATTCACTCACTCTGGATTACATTTTTTTGCTGTTCTGTTTCATTCATGAATCGCTGAATCGATGAATTTTTGCAAGTTGCATTACGGAAAAATAATATTACACTTTTCCATTAACAAAGTTCTAAATCATGTTGTGATTCACTCACTCTGGATGAATTTTTGCAAGTTGCATTGCAATACGGAAATAATATTACACTTTTCCATTAACAAAGTTCTAAATCATGTTTTGATTCCACTCTGGATTACATTTTTTTGCTGTTCTGTTTCATTCATGAATCGATGAATCGATGAATTTTTGCAAGTTGCATTACGGAAAAATAATATTACACTTTTCCATTAACAAAGTTATAAATCATGTTTTGATTCCACTCTGGATTAAATTTTTTTGCTGTACTGTTTCATTCATGAATCGATGAATCGATGAATTTTTGCAAGTTGCATTACGGAAAAATAATATTACACTTTTCCATTAACAAAGTTCTAAATCCTGTTGTGATTCCACTCTGGATTACATTTTTTTGCTGTTCTGTTTCATTCATGAATCGATGAATCGATGAATTTTTTGCAAGTTGCATTACGGAAAAATAATATTACACTTTTCCATTAACAAAGTTCTAAATCATGTTGTGATTCACTCACTCTGGATGAATTTTTGCAAGTTGCATTGCAATACGGAAATAATATTACACTTTTCCATTAACAAAGTTCTAAATCATGTTGTGATTCACTCACTCTGGATGAATTTTTGCAAGTTGCATTGCAATAAGGAAATAATATTACACTTTTCCATTAACAAAGTTATAAATCATGTTTTGATTCCACTCTGGATTAAATTTTTTTGCTGTCTGTTTCATTCATGAATCGATGAATCGATGAATTTTTTGCAAGTTGCATTACGGAAAAATAATATTACACTTTTCCATTAACAAAGTTCTAAATCCTGTTGTGATTCCACTCTGGATTACATTTTTTTGCTGTCTGTTTCATTCATGAATCGATGAATCGATGAATTTTTGCAAGTTGCATTGTAATACGGAAATAATATTACACTTTTCCATTAACAAAGTTCTAAATCATGTTGTGATTCACTCACTCTGGATTACATTTTTTTGCTGTTCTGTTTCATTCATGAATCGATGAATCGATGAATTTTTGCAAGTTGCATTACGGAAAAATAATATTACACTTTTCCATTAACAAAGTTCTAAATCATGTTGTGATTCACTCACTCTGGATGAATTTTTGCAAGTTGCATTGCAATACGGAAATAATATTACACTTTTCCATTAACAAAGTTCTAAATCATGTTTTTATTCCCCTCTGGATTAAATTTTTTTGCTGTTCTGTTTCATTCATGAATCGATGAATCGATGAATTTTTGCAAGTTGCATTACGGAAAAATAATATTACACTTTTCCATTAACAAAGTTCTAAATCATGTTGTGATTCACTCACTCTGGATGAATTTTTGCAAGTTGCATTGCAATAAGGAAATAATATTACACTTTTCCATTAACAAAGTTATAAATCATGTTTTGATTCCACTCTGGATTAAATTTTTTTGCTGTACTGTTTCATTCATGAATCGATGAATCGATGAATTTTTGCAAGTTGCATTACGGAAAAATAATATTACACTTTTCCATTAACAAAGTTCTAAATCCTGTTGTGATTCCACTCTGGATTACATTTTTTTGCTGTCTGTTTCATTCATGAATCGATGAATCGATGAATTTTTTGCAAGTTGCATTACGGAAAAATAATATTACACTTTTCCATTAACAAAGTTATAAATCATGTTTTGATTCCACTCTAGATTACATTTTTTTGCTGTACTGTTTCATTCATGAATCGATGAATCGATGAATTTTTGCAAGTTGCATTGTAATACGGAAATAATATTACACTTTTCCATTAACAAAGTTATAAATCATGTTTTGATTCCACTCTGGATTAAAATTTTTTGCTGTACTGTTTTCATTCATGAATCGATGAATCGATGAATTTTTGCAAGTTGCATTACGGAAAAATAATATTACACTTTTCCATTAACAAAGTTCTAAATCATGTTGTGATTCACTCACTCTGGATGAATTTTTGCAAGTTGCATTGCAATAAGGAAATAATATTACACTTTTCCATTAACAAAGTTATAAATCATGTTTTGATTCCACTCTGGATTAAATTTTTTTAAATTGAACATAAATGTTTTGTACACTCAGTGTACATACTTCATTTCATTAAAACTAAGACAATTAAAAAGTACTGACTGCTCAACATCTGCTCTGACGACGAGCTCATGTCTGAAGGAGACGACACCTGCGAGGGTAAAAAAAAAAACACGCCCTGTTAAGAACTCTTTTTATTTTTTAAAATATGTTTTTATATATATTGACTTTCACTGTTTCATTCATGAATCGATGAATCGATGAATTTTTGCAAGTTGCATTACGGAAAAATAATATTACACTTTTCCATTAACAAAATGTTCCATGAACATAATGTTTTGTACACTCAGTGTATATACTTCATTTCATTAAAACTAAGACAATTAAAAAGTACTGACTGCTCAACATCTGCTCTGACGACGAGCTCATGTCTGAAGGAGACGACACCTGCGAGGGTAAAAAAAAAAACACGCCCTGTTAAGAACTCTTTTTATTTTTTAAAATATGTTTTTATATATATTGACTTTCACTGTTTCATTCATGAATCGATGAATCGATGAATTTTTGCAAGTTGCATTACGGAAAAATAATATTACACTTTTCCATTAACAAAGTTCTAAATCATGTTTTGATTCACTCACTCTGGATTACATTTTTTTGCTGTTCTGTTTCATTCATGAATCGCTGAATCGATGAATTTTTGCAAGTTGCATTACGGAAAAATAATATTACACTTTTCCATTAACAAAGTTCTAAATCATGTTGTGATTCACTCACTCTGGATGAATTTTTGCAAGTTGCATTGCAATACGGAAATAATATTACACTTTTCCATTAACAAAGTTATAAATCATATTTTGATTCCACTCTGGATTAAATTTTTTTAAATTGAACATAATGTTTTGTACACTCAGTGTATATACTTCATTTCATTAAAACTAAGACAATTAAAAAGTACTGACTGCTCAACATCTGCTCTGACGACGAGCTCATGTCTGAAGGAGACGACACCTGCGAGGGTAAAAAAAAAAACACGCCCTGTTAAGAACTCTTTTTATTTTTTAAAATATGTTTTTATATATATTGACTTTCACTGTTTCATTCATGAATCGATGAATCGATGAATTTTTGCAAGTTGCATTACGGAAAAATAATATTACACTTTTCCATTAACAAAGTTCTAAATCATGTTTTGATTCCACTCTGGATTAAAATTTTTTGCTGTACTGTTTCATTCATGAATCGATGAATCGATGAATTTTTGCAAGTTGAATTGTAATACGGAAATAATATTACACTTTTCCATTAACAAAGTTCTAAATCATGTTGTGATTCACTCACTCTGGATGAATTTTTGCAAGTTGCATTGCAATACGGAAATAATATTACACTTTTCCATTAACAAAGTTATAAATCATGTTTTGATTCCACTCTGGATTAAATTTTTTTAAATTGAACATAATGTTTTGTACACTCAGTGTATATACTTCATTTCATTAAAACTAAGACAATTAAAAAGTACTGACTGCTCAACATCTGCTCTGACGACGAGCTCATGTCTGAAGGAGACGACACCTGCGAGGGTAAAAAAAAAAAACACGCCCTGTTAAGAACTCTTTTTATTTTTTAAAATATGTTTTTATATATATTGACTTTCACTGTTTCATTCATGAATCGCTGAATCGATGAATTTTTGCAAGTTGCATTACGGAAAAATAATATTACACTTTTCCATTAACAAAGTTCTAAATCATGTTTTGATTCACTCACTCTGGATGAATTTTTGCAAGTTGCATTGCAATACGGAAATAATATTACACTTTTCCATTAACAAAGTTCTAAATCATGTTTTTATTCCCCTCTGGATAAAATTTTTTTGCTGTTCTGTTTCATTCATGAATCGATGAATCGATGAATTTTTGCAAGTTGCATTACGGAAAAATAATATTACACTTTTCCATTAACAAAGTTCTAAATCATGTTGTGATTCACTCACTCTGGATGAATTTTTGCAAGTTGCATTGCAATAAGGAAATAATATTACACTTTTCCATTAACAAAGTTATAAATCATGTTTTGATTCCACTCTGGATTAAATTTTTTTGCTGTACTGTTTCATTCATGAATCGATGAATCGATGAATTTTTGCAAGTTGCATTACAGAAAAATAATATTACACTTTTCCATTAACAAAGTTCTAAATCCTGTTGTGATTCCACTCTGGATTACATTTTTTTGCTGTCTGTTTCATTCATGAATCGATGAATCGATGAATTTTTTGCAAGTTGCATTACGGAAAAATAATATTACACTTTTCCATTAACAAAGTTATAAATCATGTTTTGATTCCACTCTAGATTACATTTTTTTGCTGTACTGTTTCATTCATGAATCGATGAATCGATGAATTTTTGCAAGTTGCATTGTAATACGGAAATAATATTACACTTTTCCATTAACAAAGTTATAAATCATGTTTTGATTCCACTCTGGATTAAAAATTTTTGCTGTACTGTTTTCATTCATGAATCGATGAATCGATGAATTTTTGCAAGTTGCATTACGGAAAAATAATATTACACTTTTCCATTAACAAAGTTCTAAATCATGTTGTGATTCACTCACTCTGGATGAATTTTTGCAAGTTGCATTGCAATAAGGAAATAATATTACACTTTTCCATTAACAAAGTTCTAAATCATGTTGTGATTCACTCACTCTGGATGAATTTTTGCAAGTTGCATTGCAATAAGGAAATAATATTACACTTTTCCATTAACAAAGTTATAAATCATGTTTTGATTCCACTCTGGATTAAAAATTTTTGCTGTACTGTTTCATTCATGAATCGATGAATCGATGAATTTTTGCAAGTTGCATTACGGAAAAATAATATTACACTTTTCCATTAACAAAGTTCTAAATCCTGTTGTGATTCCACTCTGGATTACATTTTTTTGCTGTCTGTTTCATTCATGAATCGATGAATCGATGAATTTTTTGCAAGTTGCATTACGGAAAAATAATATTACACTTTTCCATTAACAAAGTTATAAATCATGTTTTGATTCCACTCTAGATTACATTTTTTTGCTGTACTGTTTCATTCATGAATCGATGAATCGATGAATTTTTGCAAGTTGCATTGTAATACGGAAATAATATTACACTTTTCCATTAACAAAGTTATAAATCATGTTTTGATTCCACTCTGGATTAAAATTTTTTGCTGTACTGTTTTCATTCATGAATCGATGAATCGATGAATTTTTGCAAGTTGCATTACGGAAAAATAATATTACACTTTTCCATTAACAAAGTTCTAAATCATGTTGTGATTCACTCACTCTGGATGAATTTTTGCAAGTTGCATTGCAATAAGGAAATAATATTACACTTTTCCATTAACAAAGTTATAAATCATGTTTTGATTCCACTCTGGATTAAATTTTTTTAAATTGAACATAAATGTTTTGTACACTCAGTGTATATACTTCATTTCATTAAAACTAAGACAATTAAAAAGTACTGACTGCTCAACATCTGCTCTGACGACGAGCTCATGTCTGAAGGAGACGACACCTGCGAGGGTAAAAAAAAAAACACGCCCTGTTAAGAACTCTTTTTATTTTTTAAAATATGTTTTTATATATATTGACTTTCACTGTTTCATTCATGAATCGATGAATCGATGAATTTTTGCAAGTTGCATTACGGAAAAATAATATTACACTTTTCCATTAACAAAATGTTCCATGAACATAATGTTTTGTACACTCAGTGTATATACTTCATTTCATTAAAACTAAGACAATTAAAAAGTACTGACTGCTCAACATCTGCTCTGACGACGAGCTCATGTCTGAAGGAGACGACACCTGCGAGGGTAAAAAAAAAAACACGCCCTGTTAAGAACTCTTTTTATTTTTTAAAATATGTTTTTATATATATTGACTTTCACTGTTTCATTCATGAATCGATGAATCGATGAATTTTTGCAAGTTGCATTACGGAAAAATAATATTACACTTTTCCATTAACAAAGTTCTAAATCATGTTTTGATTCACTCACTCTGGATTACATTTTTTTGCTGTTCTGTTTCATTCATGAATCGCTGAATCGATGAATTTTTGCAAGTTGCATTACGGAAAAATAATATTACACTTTTCCATTAACAAAGTTCTAAATCATGTTGTGATTCACTCACTCTGGATGAATTTTTGCAAGTTGCATTGCAATAAGGAAATAATATTACACTTTTCCATTAACAAAGTTATAAATCATGTTTTGATTCCACTCTGGATTAAAAATTTTTGCTGTACTGTTTCATTCATGAATCGATGAATCGATGAATTTTTGCAAGTTGCATTACGGAAAAATAATATT
Source organism: Oncorhynchus mykiss (assembly GCF_013265735.2). NCBI lineage: Eukaryota > Metazoa > Chordata > Actinopteri > Salmoniformes > Salmonidae > Oncorhynchus > Oncorhynchus mykiss. The sequence goes on from NW_023493813.1 coordinate 45,100, forward strand.
ACACTTTTCCATTAACAAAGTTCTAAATCCTGTTGTGATTCCACTCTGGATTACATTTTTTTGCTGTCTGTTTCATTCATGAATCGATGAATCGATTAATTTTTTGCAAGTTGCATTACGGAAAAATAATATTACACTTTTCCATTAACAAAGTTATAAATCATGTTTTGATTCCACTCTAGATTACATTTTTTTGCTGTACTGTTTCATTCATGAATCGATGAATCGATGAATTTTTGCAAGTTGCATTGTAATACGGAAATAATATTACACTTTTCCATTAACAAAGTTATAAATCATGTTTTGATTCCACTCTGGATTAAAATTTTTTGCTGTACTGTTTTCATTCATGAATCGATGAATCGATGAATTTTTGCAAGTTGCATTACGGAAAAATAATATTACACTTTTCCATTAACAAAGTTCTAAATCATGTTGTGATTCACTCACTCTGGATGAATTTTTGCAAGTTGCATTGCAATAAGGAAATAATATTACACTTTTCCATTAACAAAGTTATAAATCATGTTTTGATTCCACTCTGGATTAAATTTTTTTAAATTGAACATAAATGTTTTGTACACTCAGTGTATATACTTCATTTCATTAAAACTAAGACAATTAAAAAGTACTGACTGCTCAACATCTGCTCTGACGACGAGCTCATGTCTGAAGGAGACGACACCTGCGAGGGTAAAAAAAAAAACACGCCCTGTTAAGAACTCTTTTTATTTTTTAAAATATGTTTTTATATATATTGACTTTCACTGTTTCATTCATGAATCGATGAATCGATGAATTTTTGCAAGTTGCATTACGGAAAAATAATATTACACTTTTCCATTAACAAAATGTTCCATGAACATAATGTTTTGTACACTCAGTGTATATACTTCATTTCATTAAAACTAAGACAATTAAAAAGTACTGACTGCTCAACATCTGCTCTGACGACGAGCTCATGTCTGAAGGAGACGACACCTGCGAGGGTAAAAAAAAAAACACGCCCTGTTAAGAACTCTTTTTATTTTTTAAAATATGTTTTTATATATATTGACTTTCACTGTTTCATTCATGAATCGATGAATCGATGAATTTTTGCAAGTTGCATTACGGAAAAATAATATTACACTTTTCCATTAACAAAGTTCTAAATCATGTTTTGATTCACTCACTCTGGATTACATTTTTTTGCTGTTCTGTTTCATTCATGAATCGCTGAATCGATGAATTTTTGCAAGTTGCATTACGGAAAAATAATATTACACTTTTCCATTAACAAAGTTCTAAATCATGTTGTGATTCACTCACTCTGGATGAATTTTTGCAAGTTGCATTGCAATACGGAAATAATATTACACTTTTCCATTAACAAAGTTATAAATCATGTTTTGATTCCACTCTGGATTAAATTTTTTTAAATTGAACATAATGTTTTGTACACTCAGTGTATATACTTCATTTCATTAAAACTAAGACAATTAAAAAGTACTGACTGCTCAACATCTGCTCTGACGACGAGCTCATGTCTGAAGGAGACGACACCTGCGAGGGTAAAAAAAAAAAACACGCCCTGTTAAGAACTCTTTTTATTTTTTAAAATATGTTTTTATATATATTGACTTTCACTGTTTCATTCATGAATCGATGAATCGATGAATTTTTGCAAGTTGCATTACGGAAAAATAATATTACACTTTTCCATTAACAAAGTTCTAAATCATGTTTTGATTCCACTCTGGATTAAAATTTTTTGCTGTACTGTTTCATTCATGAATCGATGAATCGATGAATTTTTGCAAGTTGCATTGTAATACGGAAATAATATTACACTTTTCCATTAACAAAGTTCTAAATCATGTTGTGATTCACTCACTCTGGATGAATTTTTGCAAGTTGCATTGCAATACGGAAATAATATTACACTTTTCCATTAACAAAGTTATAAATCATGTTTTGATTCCACTCTGGATTAAATTTTTTTAAATTGAACATAATGTTTTGTACACTCAGTGTATATACTTCATTTCATTAAAACTAAGACAATTAAAAAGTACTGACTGCTCAACATCTGCTCTGACGACGAGCTCATGTCTGAAGGAGACGACACCTGCGAGGGTAAAAAAAAAAACACGCCCTGTTAAGAACTCTTTTTATTTTTTAAAATATGTTTTTATATATATTGACTTTCACTGTTTCATTCATGAATCGCTGAATCGATGAATTTTTGCAAGTTGCATTACGGAAAAATAATATTACACTTTTCCATTAACAAAGTTCTAAATCATGTTTTGATTCACTCACTCTGGATGAATTTTTGCAAGTTGCATTGCAATACGGAAATAATATTACACTTTTCCATTAACAAAGTTCTAAATCATGTTTTTATTCCCCTCTGGATTAAATTTTTTTGCTGTTCTGTTTCATTCATGAATCGATGAATCGATGAATTTTTGCAAGTTGCATTACGGAAAAATAATATTACACTTTTCCATTAAAAAAGTTCTAAATCATGTTGTGATTCACTCACTCTGGATGAATTTTTGCAAGTTGCATTGCAATAAGGAAATAATATTACACTTTTCCATTAACAAAGTTATAAATCATGTTTTGATTCCACTCTGGATTAAATTTTTTTGCTGTACTGTTTCATTCATGAATCGATGAATCGATGAATTTTTGCAAGTTGCATTACGGAAAAATAATATTACACTTTTCCATTAACAAAGTTCTAAATCCTGTTGTGATTCCACTCTGGATTACATTTTTTTGCTGTCTGTTTCATTCATGAATCGATGAATCGATGAATTTTTTGCAAGTTGCATTACGGAAAAATAATATTACACTTTTCCATTAACAAAGTTATAAATCATGTTTTGATTCCACTCTAGATTACATTTTTTTGCTGTACTGTTTCATTCATGAATCGATGAATCGATGAATTTTTGCAAGTTGCATTGTAATACGGAAATAATATTACACTTTTCCATTAACAAAGTTATAAATCATGTTTTGATTCCACTCTGGATTAAAAATTTTTGCTGTACTGTTTTCATTCATGAATCGATGAATCGATGAATTTTTGCAAGTTGCATTACGGAAAAATAATATTACACTTTTCCATTAACAAAGTTCTAAATCATGTTGTGATTCACTCACTCTGGATGAATTTTTGCAAGTTGCATTGCAATAAGGAAATAATATTACACTTTTCCATTAACAAAGTTCTAAATCATGTTGTGATTCACTCACTCTGGATGAATTTTTGCAAGTTGCATTGTAATACGGAAATAATATTACACTTTTCCATTAACAAAGTTATAAATCATGTTTTGATTCCACTCTGGATTAAAATTTTTTGCTGTACTGTTTTCATTCATGAATCGATGAATCGATGAATTTTTGCAAGTTGCATTACGGAAAAATAATATTACACTTTTCCATTAACAAAGTTCTAAATCATGTTGTGATTCACTCACTCTGGATGAATTTTTGCAAGTTGCATTGCAATAAGGAAATAATATTACACTTTTCCATTAACAAAGTTCTAAATCATGTTGTGATTCACTCACTCTGGATGAATTTTTGCAAGTTGCATTGCAATAAGGAAATAATATTACACTTTTCCATTAACAAAGTTATAAATCATGTTTTGATTCCACTCTGGATTAAATTTTTTTGCTGTACTGTTTCATTCATGAATCGATGAATCGATGAATTTTTGCAAGTTGCATTACGGAAAAATAATATTACACTTTTCCATTAACAAAGTTCTAAATCCTGTTGTGATTCCACTCTGGATTACATTTTTTTGCTGTCTGTTTCATTCATGAATCGATGAATCGATGAATTTTTTGCAAGTTGCATTACGGAAAAATAATATTACACTTTTCCATTAACAAAGTTATAAATCATGTTTTGATTCCACTCTAGATTACATTTTTTTGCTGTACTGTTTCATTCATGAATCGATGAATCGATGAATTTTTGCAAGTTGCATTGTAATACGGAAATAATATTACACTTTTCCATTAACAAAGTTATAAATCATGTTTTGATTCCACTCTGGATTAAAATTTTTTGCTGTACTGTTTTCATTCATGAATCGATGAATCGATGAATTTTTGCAAGTTGCATTACGGAAAAATAATATTACACTTTTCCATTAACAAAGTTCTAAATCATGTTGTGATTCACTCACTCTGGATGAATTTTTGCAAGTTGCATTGCAATAAGGAAATAATATTACACTTTTCCATTAACAAAGTTATAAATCATGTTTTGATTCCACTCTGGATTAAATTTTTTTAAATTGAACATAAATGTTTTGTACACTCAGTGTATATACTTCATTTCATTAAAACTAAGACAATTAAAAAGTACTGACTGCTCAACATCTGCTCTGACGACGAGCTCATGTCTGAAGGAGACGACACCTGCGAGGGTAAAAAAAAAAACGCCCTGTTAAGAACTCTTTTTATTTTTTAAAATATGTTTTTATATATATTGACTTTCACTGTTTCATTCATGAATCGATGAATCGATGAATTTTTGCAAGTTGCATTACGGAAAAATAATATTACACTTTTCCATTAACAAAATGTTCCATGAACATAATGTTTTGTACACTCAGTGTATATACTTCATTTCATTAAAACTAAGACAATTAAAAAGTACTGACTGCTCAACATCTGCTCTGACGACGAGCTCATGTCTGAAGGAGACGACACCTGCGAGGGTAAAAAAAAAAACACGCCCTGTTAAGAACTCTTTTTATTTTTTAAAATATGTTTTTATATATATTGACTTTCACTGTTTCATTCATGAATCGATGAATCGATGAATTTTTGCAAGTTGCATTACGGAAAAATAATATTACACTTTTCCATTAACAAAGTTCTAAATCATGTTTTGATTCACTCACTCTGGATTACATTTTTTTGCTGTTCTGTTTCATTCATGAATCGCTGAATCGATGAATTTTTGCAAGTTGCATTACGGAAAAATAATATTACACTTTTCCATTAACAAAGTTCTAAATCATGTTGTGATTCACTCACTCTGGATGAATTTTTGCAAGTTGCATTGCAATACGGAAATAATATTACACTTTTCCATTAACAAAGTTCTAAATCATGTTTTGATTCCACTCTGGATTACATTTTTTTGCTGTTCTGTTTCATTCATGAATCGATGAATCGATGAATTTTTGCAAGTTGCATTACGGAAAAATAATATTACACTTTTCCATTAACAAAGTTATAAATCATGTTTTGATTCCACTCTAGATTACATTTTTTTGCTGTACTGTTTCATTCATGAATCGATGAATCGATGAATTTTTGCAAGTTGCATTGTAATACGGAAATAATATTACACTTTTCCATTAACAAAGTTATAAATCATGTTTTGATTCCACTCTGGATTAAATTTTTTTGCTGTACTGTTTTCATTCATGAATCGATGAATCGATGAATTTTTGCAAGTTGCATTACGGAAATAATATTACACTTTTCCATTAACAAAGTTCTAAATCATGTTTTTATTCCCCTCTGGATTAAATTTTTTTGCTGTTCTGTTTCATTCATGAATCGATGAATCGATGAATTTTTGCAAGTTGCATTACGGAAAAATAATATTACACTTTTCCATTAACAAAGTTCTAAATCATGTTTTGATTCCACTCTGGATTAAAAATTTTTGCTGTACTGTTTCATTCATGAATCGATGAATCGATGAATTTTTGCAAGTTGCATTGTAATACGGAAATAATATTACACTTTTCCATTAACAAAGTTCTAAATCATGTTGTGATTCACTCACTCTGGATGAATTTTTGCAAGTTGCATTGCAATACGGAAATAATATTACACTTTTCCATTAACAAAGTTATAAATCATGTTTTGATTCCACTCTGGATTAAATTTTTTTGCTGTACTGTTTCATTCATGAATCGATGAATCGATGAATTTTTGCAAGTTGCATTGTAATACGGAAATAATATTACACTTTTCCATTAACAAAGTTATAAATCATGTTTTGATTCCACTCTGGATTAAATTTTTTTGCTGTACTGTTTTCATTCATGAATCGATGAATCGATGAATTTTTTGCAAGTTGCATTACGGAAAAATAATATTACACTTTTCCATTAACAAAGTTCTAAATCATGTTGTGATTCCACTCTGGATTACATTTTTTTGCTGTTCTGTTTCATTCATGAATCGATGAATCGATGAATTTTTTGCAAGTTGCATTACGGAAAAATAATATTACACTTTTCCATTAACAAAGTTCTAAATCATGTTGTGATTCACTCACTCTGGATGAATTTTTGCAAGTTGCATTGCATTACGGAAAAATAATATTACACTTTTCCATTAACAAAGTTCTAAATCATGTTGTGATTCACTCACTCTGGATGAATTTTTGCAAGTTGCATTGCAATACGGAAATAATATTACACTTTTCCATTAACAAAGTTCTAAATCATGTTTTTATTCCCCTCTGGATTAAATTTTTTTGCTGTTCTGTTTCATTCATGAATCGATGAATCGATGAATTTTTGCAAGTTGCATTACGGAAAAATAATATTACACTTTTCCATTAACAAAGTTCTAAATCATGTTTTGATTCACTCACTCTGGATTACATTTTTTTGCTGTTCTGTTTCATTCATGAATCGATGAATCGATGAATTTTTGCAAGTTGCATTGTAATACGGAAATAATATTACACTTTTCCATTAACAAAGTTCTAAATCATGTTGTGATTCACTCACTCTGGATGAATTTTTGCAAGTTGCATTGCAATACGGAAATAATATTACACTTTTCCATTAACAAAGTTATAAATCATGTTTTGATTCCACTCTGGATTAAATTTTTTTAAATTGAACATAATGTTTTGTACACTCAGTGTATATACTTCATTTCATTAAAACTAAGACAATTAAAAAGTACTGACTGCTCAACATCTGCTCTGACGACGAGCTCATGTCTGAAGGAGACGACACCTGCGAGGGTAAAAAAAAAAAACACGCCCTGTTAAGAACTCTTTTTATTTTTTAAAATATGTTTTTATATATATTGACTTTCACTGTTTCATTCATGAATCGCTGAATCGATGAATTTTTGCAAGTTGCATTACGGAAAAATAATATTACACTTTTCCATTAACAAAGTTCTAAATCATGTTTTGATTCACTCACTCTGGATGAATTTTTGCAAGTTGCATTGCAATACGGAAATAATATTACACTTTTCCATTAACAAAGTTCTAAATCATGTTTTTATTCCCCTCTGGATTAAATTTTTTTGCTGTTCTGTTTCATTCATGAATCGATGAATCGATGAATTTTTGCAAGTTGCATTACGGAAAAATAATATTACACTTTTCCATTAACAAAGTTCTAAATCATGTTGTGATTCACTCACTCTGGATGAATTTTTGCAAGTTGCATTGCAATAAGGAAATAATATTACACTTTTCCATTAATTATAAATCATGTTTTGATTCCACTCTGGATTAAATTTTTTTGCTGTACTGTTTCATTCATGAATCGATGAATCGATGAATTTTTGCAAGTTGCATTACGGAAAAATAATATTACACTTTTCCATTAACAAAGTTCTAAATCCTGTTGTGATTCCACTCTGGATTACATTTTTTTGCTGTCTGTTTCATTCATGAATCGATGAATCGATGAATTTTTTGCAAGTTGCATTACGGAAAAATAATATTACACTTTTCCATTAACAAAGTTATAAATCATGTTTTGATTCCACTCTAGATTACATTTTTTTGCTGTACTGTTTCATTCATGAATCGATGAATCGATGAATTTTTGCAAGTTGCATTGTAATACGGAAATAATATTACACTTTTCCATTAACAAAGTTATAAATCATGTTTTGATTCCACTCTGGATTAAAAATTTTTGCTGTACTGTTTTCATTCATGAATCGATGAATCGATGAATTTTTGCAAGTTGCATTACGGAAAAATAATATTACACTTTTCCATTAACAAAGTTCTAAATCATGTTGTGATTCACTCACTCTGGATGAATTTTTGCAAGTTGCATTGCAATAAGGAAATAATATTACACTTTTCCATTAACAAAGTTCTAAATCATGTTGTGATTCACTCACTCTGGATGAATTTTTGCAAGTTGCATTGCAATAAGGAAATAATATTACACTTTTCCATTAACAAAGTTATAAATCATGTTTTGATTCCACTCTGGATTAAATTTTTTTGCTGTACTGTTTCATTCATGAATCGATGAATCGATGAATTTTTGCAAGTTGCATTACGGAAAAATAATATTACACTTTTCCATTAACAAAGTTCTAAATCCTGTTGTGATTCCACTCTGGATTACATTTTTTTGCTGTCTGTTTCATTCATGAATCGATGAATCGATGAATTTTTTGCAAGTTGCATTACGGAAAAATAATATTACACTTTTCCATTAACAAAGTTATAAATCATGTTTTGATTCCACTCTAGATTACATTTTTTTGCTGTACTGTTTCATTCATGAATCGATGAATCGATGAATTTTTGCAAGTTGCATTGTAATACGGAAATAATATTACACTTTTCCATTAACAAAGTTATAAATCATGTTTTGATTCCACTCTGGATTAAAATTTTTTGCTGTACTGTTTTCATTCATGAATCGATGAATCGATGAATTTTTGCAAGTTGCATTACGGAAAAATAATATTACACTTTTCCATTAACAAAGTTCTAAATCATGTTGTGATTCACTCACTCTGGATGAATTTTTGCAAGTTGCATTGCAATAAGGAAATAATATTACACTTTTCCATTAACAAAGTTATAAATCATGTTTTGATTCCACTCTGGATTAAATTTTTTTAAATTGAACATAAATGTTTTGTACACTCAGTGTATATACTTCATTTCATTAAAACTAAGACAATTAAAAAGTACTGACTGCTCAACATCTGCTCTGACGACGAGCTCATGTCTGAAGGAGACGACACCTGCGAGGGTAAAAAAAAAAACGCCCTGTTAAGAACTCTTTTTATTTTTTAAAATATGTTTTTATATATATTGACTTTCACTGTTTCATTCATGAATCGATGAATCGATGAATTTTTGCAAGTTGCATTACGGAAAAATAATATTACACTTTTCCATTAACAAAATGTTCCATGATCATAATGTTTTGTACACTCAGTGTATATACTTCATTTCATTAAAACTAAGACAATTAAAAAGTACTGACTGCTCAACATCTGCTCTGACGACGAGCTCATGTCTGAAGGAGACGACACCTGCGAGGGTAAAAAAAAAAACACGCCCTGTTAAGAACTCTTTTTATTTTTTAAAATATGTTTTTATATATATTGACTTTCACTGTTTCATTCATGAATCGATGAATCGATGAATTTTTGCAAGTTGCATTACGGAAAAATAATATTACACTTTTCCATTAACAAAGTTCTAAATCATGTTTTGATTCACTCACTCTGGATTACATTTTTTTGCTGTTCTGTTTCATTCATGAATCGCTGAATCGATGAATTTTTGCAAGTTGCATTACGGAAAAATAATATTACACTTTTCCATTAACAAAGTTCTAAATCATGTTGTGATTCACTCACTCTGGATGAATTTTTGCAAGTTGCATTGCAATACGGAAATAATATTACACTTTTCCATTAACAAAGTTCTAAATCATGTTTTGATTCCACTCTGGATTACATTTTTTTGCTGTTCTGTTTCATTCATGAATCGATGAATCGATGAATTTTTGCAAGTTGCATTACGGAAAAATAATATTACACTTTTCCATTAACAAAGTTATAAATCATGTTTTGATTCCACTCTAGATTACATTTTTTTGCTGTACTGTTTCATTCATGAATCGATGAATCGATGAATTTTTGCAAGTTGCATTGTAATACGGAAATAATATTACACTTTTCCATTAACAAAGTTATAAATCATGTTTTGATTCCACTCTGGATTAAATTTTTTTGCTGTACTGTTTTCATTCATGAATCGATGAATCGATGAATTTTTGCAAGTTGCATTACGGAAATAATATTACACTTTTCCATTAACAAAGTTCTAAATCATGTTTTTATTCCCCTCTGGATTAAATTTTTTTGCTGTTCTGTTTCATTCATGAATCGATGAATCGATGAATTTTTGCAAGTTGCATTACGGAAAAATAATATTACACTTTTCCATTAACAAAGTTCTAAATCATGTTTTGATTCCACTCTGGATTAAAAATTTTTGCTGTACTGTTTCATTCATGAATCGATGAATCGATGAATTTTTGCAAGTTGCATTGTAATACGGAAATATTATTACACTTTTCCATTAACAAAGTTCTAAATCATGTTGTGATTCACTCACTCTGGATGAATTTTTGCAAGTTGCATTGCAATACGGAAATAATATTACACTTTTCCATTAACAAAGTTATAAATCATGTTTTGATTCCACTCTGGATTAAATTTTTTTGCTGTACTGTTTCATTCATGAATCGATGAATCGATGAATTTTTGCAAGTTGCATTGTAATACGGAAATAATATTACACTTTTCCATTAACAAAGTTATAAATCATGTTTTGATTCCACTCTAGATTACATTTTTTTGCTGTACTGTTTCATTCATGAATCGATGAATCGATGAATTTTTGCAAGTTGCATTGTAATACGGAAATAATATTACACTTTTCCATTAACAAAGTTATAAATCATGTTTTGATTCCACTCTGGATTAAAAAATTTTGCTGTACTGTTTTCATTCATGAATCGATGAATTTTTGCAAGTTGCATTACGGAAAAATAATATTACACTTTTCCATTAACAAAGTTCTAAATCATGTTGTGATTCACTCACTCTGGATGAATTTTTGCAAGTTGCATTGCAATAAGGAAATAATATTACACTTTTCCATTAACAAAGTTATAAATCATGTTTTGATTCCACTCTGGATTAATTTTTTTTAAATTGAACATAAATGTTTTGTACACTCAGTGTATATACTTCATTTCATTAAAACTAAGACAATTAAAAAGTACTGACTGCTCAACATCTGCTCTGACGACGAGCTCATGTCTGAAGGAGACGACACCTGCGAGGGTAAAAAAAAAAACGCCCTGTTAAGAACTCTTTTTATTTTTTAAAATATGTTTTTATATATATTGACTTTCACTGTTTCATTCATGAATCGATGAATCGATGAATTTTTGCAAGTTGCATTACGGAAAAATAATATTACACTTTTCCATTAACAAAATGTTCCATGAACATAATGTTTTGTACACTCAGTGTATATACTTCATTTCATTAAAACTAAGACAATTAAAAAGTACTGACTGCTCAACATCTGCTCTGACGACGAGCTCATGTCTGAAGGAGACGACACCTGCGAGGGTAAAAAAAAAAACACGCCCTGTTAAGAACTCTTTTTATTTTTTAAAATATGTTTTTATATATATTGACTTTCACTGTTTCATTCATGAATCGATGAATCGATGAATTTTTGCAAGTTGCATTACGGAAAAATAATATTACACTTTTCCATTAACAAAGTTCTAAATCATGTTGTGATTCACTCACTCTGGATGAATTTTTGCAAGTTGCATTGCAATACGGAAATAATATTACACTTTTCCATTAACAAAGTTCTAAATCATGTTTTGATTCCACTCTGGATTACATTTTTTTGCTGTTCTGTTTCATTCATGAATCGATGAATCGATGAATTTTTGCAAGTTGCATTACGGAAAAATAATATTACACTTTTCCATTAACAAAGTTATAAATCATGTTTTGATTCCACTCTAGATTACATTTTTTTGCTGTACTGTTTCATTCATGAATCGATGAATCGATGAATTTTTGCAAGTTGCATTGAAATACGGAAATAATATTACACTTTTCCATTAACAAAGTTATAAATCATGTTTTCATTCCACTCTGGATTAAATTTTTTTGCTGTACTGTTTTCATTCATGAATCGATGAATCGATGAATTTTTGCAAGTTGCATTACGGAAATAATATTACACTTTTCCATTAACAAAGTTCTAAATCATGTTTTTATTCCCCTCTGGATTAAATTTTTTTGCTGTTCTGTTTCATTCATGAATCGATGAATCGATGAATTTTTGCAAGTTGCATTACGGAAAAATAATATTACACTTTTCCATTAACAAAGTTCTAAATCATGTTTTGATTCCACTCTGGATTAAAATTTTTTGCTGTACTGTTTCATTCATGAATCGATGAATCGATGAATTTTTGCAAGTTGCATTGTAATACGGAAATAATATTACACTTTTCCATTAACAAAGTTCTAAATCATGTTGTGATTCACTCACTCTGGATGAATTTTTGCAAGTTGCATTGCAATACGGAAATAATATTACACTTTTCCATTAACAAAGTTATAAATCATGTTTTGATTCCACTCTGGATTAAATTTTTTTGCTGTACTGTTTCATTCATGAATCGATGAATCGATGAATTTTTGCAAGTTGCATTGTAATACGGAAATAATATTACACTTTTCCATTAACAAAGTTATAAATCATGTTTTGATTCCACTCTAGATTACATTTTTTTGCTGTACTGTTTCATTCATGAATCGATGAATCGATGAATTTTTGCAAGTTGCATTGTAATACGGAAATAATATTACACTTTTCCATTAACAAAGTTATAAATCATGTTTTGATTCCACTCTGGATTAAAAATTTTTGCTGTACTGTTTTCATTCATGAATCGATGAATTTTTGCAAGTTGCATTACGGAAAAATAATATTACACTTTTCCATTAACAAAGTTCTAAATCATGTTGTGATTCACTCACTCTGGATGAATTTTTGCAAGTTGCATTGCAATAAGGAAATAATATTACACTTTTCCATTAACAAAGTTATAAATCATGTTTTGATTCCACTCTGGATTAAATTTTTTTAAATTGAACATAAATGTTTTGTACACTCAGTGTATATACTTCATTTCATTAAAACTAAGACAATTAAAAAGTACTGACTGCTCAACATCTGCTCTGACGACGAGCTCATGTCTGAAGGAGACGACACCTGCGAGGGTAAAAAAAAAAACGCCCTGTTAAGAACTCTTTTTATTTTTTAAAATATGTTTTTATATATATTGACTTTCACTGTTTCATTCATGAATCGATGAATCGATGAATTTTTGCAAGTTGCATTACGGAAAAATAATATTACACTTTTCCATTAACAAAATGTTCCTTGAACATAATGTTTTGTACACTCAGTGTATATACTTCATTTCATTAAAACTAAGACAATTAAAAAGTACTGACTGCTCAACATCTGCTCTGACGACGAGCTCATGTCTGAAGGAGACGACACCTGCGAGGGTAAAAAAAAAAACACGCCCTGTTAAGAACTCTTTTTATTTTTTAAAATATGTTTTTATATATATTGACTTTCACTGTTTCATTCATGAATCGATGAATCGATGAATTTTTGCAAGTTGCATTACGGAAAAATAATATTACACTTTTCCATTAACAAAGTTCTAAATCATGTTTTGATTCACTCACTCTGGATTACATTTTTTTGCTGTTCTGTTTCATTCATGAATCGCTGAATCGATGAATTTTTGCAAGTTGCATTACGGAAAAATAATATTACACTTTTCCATTAACAAAGTTCTAAATCATGTTGTGATTCACTCACTCTGGATGAATTTTTGCAAGTTGCATTGCAATACGGAAATAATATTACACTTTTCCATTAACAAAGTTCTAAATCATGTTTTGATTCCACTCTGGATTACATTTTTTTGCTGTTCTGTTTCATTCATGAATCGATGAATCGATGAATTTTTGCAAGTTGCATTACGGAAAAATAATATTACACTTTTCCATTAACAAAGTTATAAATCATGTTTTGATTCCACTCTAGATAACATTTTTTTGCTGTACTTTTTCATTCATGAATCGATGAATCGATGAATTTTTGCAAGTTGCATTGTAATACGGAAATAATATTACACTTTTCCATTAACAAAGTTATAAATCATGTTTTGATTCCACTCTGGATTAAATTTTTTTGCTGTACTGTTTTCATTCATGAATCGATGAATCGATGAATTTTTGCAAGTTGCCTTACGGAAATAATATTACACTTTTCCATTAACAAAGTTCTAAATCATGTTTTTATTCCCCTCTGGATTAAATTTTTTTGCTGTTCTGTTTCATTCATGAATCGATGAATCGATGAATTTTTGCAAGTTGCATTACGGAAAAATAATATTACACTTTTCCATTAACAAAGTTCTAAATCATGTTTTGATTCCACTCTGGATTAAAATTTTTTGCTGTACTGTTTCATTCATGAATCGATGAATCGATGAATTTTTGCAAGTTGCATTGTAATACGGAAATAATATTACACTTTTCCATTAACAAAGTTCTAAATCATGTTGTGATTCACTCACTCTGGATGAATTTTTGCAAGTTGCATTGCAATACGGAAATAATATTACACTTTTCCATTAACAAAGTTCTAAATCATGTTGTGATTCACTCACTCTGGATGAATTTTTGCAAGTTGCATTACGGAAAAATAATATTACACTTTTCCATTAACAAAGTTCTAAATCATGTTTTGATTCCACTCTGGATTAAAAATTTTTGCTGTACTGTTTCATTCATGAATCGATGAATCGATGAATTTTTGCAAGTTGCATTGTAATACGGAAATAATATTACACTTTTCCATTAACAAAGTTCTAAATCATGTTGTGATTCACTCACTCTGGATGAATTTTTGCAAGTTGCATTGCAATACGGAAATAATATTACACTTTTCCATTAACAAAGTTATAAATCATGTTTTGATTCCACTCTGGATTAAATTTTTTTGCTGTACTGTTTCATTCATGAATCGATGAATCGATGAATTTTTGCAAGTTGCATTGTAATACTGAAATAATATTACACTTTTCCATTAACAAAGTTATAAATCATGTTTTGATTCCACTCTGGATTAAATTTTTTTGCTGTACTGTTTTCATTCATGAATCGATGAATCGATGAATTTTTGCAAGTTGCATTACGGAAAAATAATATTACACTTTTCCATTAACAAAGTTCTAAATCCTGTTGTGATTCCACTCTGGATTACATTTTTTTGCTGTTCTGTTTCATTCATGAATCGATGAATCGATGAATTTTTTGCAAGTTGCATTACGGAAAAATAATATTACACTTTTCCATTAACAAAGTTCTAAATCATGTTGTGATTCACTCACTCTGGATGAATTTTTGCAAGTTGCATTGCATTACGGAAAAATAATATTACACTTTTCCATTAACAAAGTTCTAAATCATGTTGTGATTCACTCACTCTGGATGAATTTTTGCAAGTTGCATTGCAATACGGAAATAATATTACACTTTTCCATTAACAAAGTTCTAAATCATGTTTTTATTCCCCTCTGGATTAAATTTTTTTGCTGTACTGTTTCATTCATGAATCGATGAATCGATGAATTTTTGCAAGTTGCATTGTAATACGGAAATAATATTACACTTTTCCATTAACAAAGTTCTAAATCATGTTGTGATTCACTCACTCTGGATGAATTTTTGCAAGTTGCATTGTAATACGGAAATAATATTACACTTTTCCATTAACAAAGTTCTAAATCATGTTGTGATTCACTCACTCTGGATGAATTTTTGCAAGTTGCATTGCATTACGTAAAAATAATATTACACTTTTCCATTAACAAAGTTCTAAATCATGTTGTGATTCACTCACTCTGGATGAATTTTTGCAAGTTGCATTGCAATACGGAAATAATATTACACTTTTCCATTAACAAAGTTCTAAATCATGTTGTGATTCACTCACTCTGGATGAATTTTTGCAAGTTGCATTGCAATAAGGAAATAATATTACACTTTTCCATTAACAAAGTTATAAATCATGTTTTGATTCCACTCTGGATTAAATTTTTTTGCTGTACTGTTTCATTCATGAATCGATGAATCGATGAATTTTTGCAAGTTGCATTACGGAAAAATAATATTACACTTTTCCATTAACAAAGTTCTAAATCCTGTTGTGATTCCACTCTGGATTACATTTTTTTGCTGTTCTGTTTCATTCATGAATCGATGAATCGATGAATTTTTTGCAAGTTGCATTACGGAAAAATAATATTACGCTTTTCCATTAACAAAGTTCTAAATCATGTTGTGATTCACTCACTCTGGATGAATTTTTGCAAGTTGCATTACGGAGAAATAATATTACACTTTTCCATTAACAAAGTTCTAAATCATGTTGTGATTCACTCACTCTGGATGAATTTTTGCAAGTTGCATTCCAATAAGGAAATAATATTACACTTTTCCATTAACAAAGTTATAAATCATGTTTTGATTCCACTCTGGATTAAAAATTTTTGCTGTACTGTTTCATTCATGAATCGATGAATCGATGAATTTTTGCAAGTTGCATTACGGAAAAATAATATTACACTTTTCCATTAACAAAGTTCTAAATCCTGTTGTGATTCCACTCTGGATTACATTTTTTTGCTGTTCTGTTTCATTCATGAATCGATGAATCGATGAATTTTTTGCAAGTTGCATTACGGAAAAATAATATTACACTTTTCCATTAACAAAGTTCTAAATCATGTTGTGATTCACTCACTCTGGATGAATTTTTGCAAGTTGCATTGCAATACGGAAATAATATTACACTTTTCCATTAACAAAGTTATAAATCATGTTGTGATTCACTCACTCTGGATGAATTTTTGCAAGTTGCATTGCAATAAGGAAATAATATTACACTTTTCCATTAACAAAGTTATAAATCATGTTTTGATTCCACTCTGGATTAAAATTTTTTGCTGTACTGTTTCATTCATGAATCGATGAATCGATGAATTTTTGCAAGTTGCATTGTAATACGGAAATAATATTACACTTTTCCATTAACAAAGTTCTAAATCATGTTGTGATTCACTCACTCTGGATGAATTTTTGCAAGTTGCATTGCAATACGGAAATAATATTACACTTTTCCATTAACAAAGTTCTAAATCATGTTGTGATTCACGCACTCTGGATGAATTTTTGCAAGTTGCATTGCAATAAAGGAAATAATATTACACTTTTCCATTAACAAAGTTATAAATCATGTTGTGATTCACTCACTCTGGATGAATTTTTGCAAGTTGCATTGCAATAAGGAAATAATATTACACTTTTCCATTAACAAAGTTATAAATCATGTTTTGATTCCACTCTGGATTACATTTTTTTGCTGTACTGTTTCATTCATGAATCGATGAATCGATGAATTTTTGCAAGTTGCATTACGGAAAAATAATATTACACTTTTCCATTAACAAAGTTCTAAATCCTGTTGTGATTCCACTCTGGATTACATTTTTTTGCTGTTCTGTTTCATTCATGAATCGATGAATCGATGAATTTTTTGCAAGTTGCATTACGGAAAAATAATATTACACTTTTCCATTAACAAAGTTCTAAATCATGTTGTGATTCACTCACTCTGGATGAATTTTTGCAAGTTGCATTACGGAGAAATAATATTACACTTTTCCATTAACAAAGTTCTAAATCATGTTGTGATTCACTCACTCTGGATGAATTTTTGCAAGTTGCATTCCAATAAGGAAATAATATTACACTTTTCCATTAACAAAGTTATAAATCATGTTTTGATTCCACTCTGGATTAAAATTTTTTGCTGTACTGTTTCATTCATGAATCGATGAATCGATGAATTTTTGCAAGTTGCATTACGGAAAAATAATATTACATTTTTCCATTAACAAAGTTCTAAATCCTGTTGTGATTCCACTCTGGATTACATTTTTTTGCTGTTCTGTTTCATTCATGAATCGATGAATCGATGAATTTTTTGCAAGTTGCATTACGGAAAAATAATATTACACTTTTCCATTAACAAAGTTCTAAATCATGTTGTGATTCACTCACTCTGGATGATTTTTTGCAAGTTGCATTGCAATACGGAAATAATATTACACTTTTCCATTAACAAAGTTATAAATCATGTTGTGATTCACTCACTCTGGATGAATTTTTGCAAGTTGCATTGCAATAAGGAAATAATATTACACTTTTCCATTAACAAAGTTATAAATCATGTTTTGATTCCACTCTGGATTAAAATTTTTTGCTGTACTGTTTCATTCATGAATCGATGAATCGATGAATTTTTGCAAGTTGCATTGTAATACGGAAATAATATTACACTTTTCCATTAACAAAGTTCTAAATCATGTTGTGATTCACTCACTCTGGATGAATTTTTGCAAGTTGCATTGCAATACGGAAATAATATTACACTTTTCCATTAACAAAGTTCTAAATCATGTTGTGATTCACTCACTCTGGATGAATTTTTGCAAGTTGCATTGCAATAAAGGAAATAATATTACACTTTTCCATTAACAAAGTTATAAATCATGTTTTGATTCCACTCTGGATTAAATTTTTTTGCTGTACTGTTTCATTCATGAATCGATGAATCGATGAATTTTTGCAAGTTGCATTACGGAAAAATAATATTACACTTTTCCATTAACAAAGTTCTAAATCCTGTTGTGATTCCACTCTGGATTACATTTTTTTGCTGTTCTGTTTCATTCATGAATCGATGAATCGATTAATTTTTTGCAAGTTGCATTACGGAAAAATAATATTACACTTTTCCATTAACAAAGTTCTAAATCATGTTGTGATTCACTCACTCTGGATGAATTTTTGCAAGTTGCATTGCAATACGGAAATAATATTACACTTTTCC
This sequence comes from Oncorhynchus mykiss, assembly GCF_013265735.2. Classification (NCBI taxonomy): domain Eukaryota; kingdom Metazoa; phylum Chordata; class Actinopteri; order Salmoniformes; family Salmonidae; genus Oncorhynchus; species Oncorhynchus mykiss. The sequence continues at coordinate 63,976 of NW_023493813.1, forward strand.
ATTAACAAAGTTATAAATCATGTTGTGATTCACTCACTCTGGATGAATTTTTGCAAGTTGCATTGCAATAAGGAAATAATATTACACTTTTCCATTAACAAAGTTATAAATCATGTTTTGATTCCACTCTGGATTAAAAAATTTTGCTGTACTGTTTCATTCCTGAATCGATGAATCGATGAATTTTTGCAAGTTGCATTGTAATACGGAAATAATATTACACTTTTCCATTAACCTTTCTGATCTCCCCATCCCGGATCCGGGTTCGTGAATACAGACTCAAGCTCATTACCATAACGCAACGTTAACTATTCATGAAAATCGCAAATGAAATGAAATAAATATGCTAGCTCTCAAGCTTAGCCTTTTGTTAACAACACTGTCATCTCAGATTTTCAAAATATGCTTCTCAACCATTGCAAAACAAGCATTTGTGTAACAGTATTGATGGCTAACGTAGCATTTAGCATTAGCATTCAGCTGGCAACATTTACACAAAAAAAACAGAAAAGCATTCAAAAAAATCATTTACCTTTGAAGAACTTCAGATGTTTTCAATGAGGAGACTCTCAGATAGCAAATGTTCAGTTTTTCCTGAAAGATTATTTGTTTAGGACAAATCGCTCCGTTTTCTGCGTCACGTTTAGCTATGAAAAAACCCCTGTATCCAGGATTGTGTAAATCTATCAGCAAGCTCATTAGCATAACACAACGTTAACTATTTATGAAAATCGCAAATGAAATGAAATAAATATGCCATCTCTCAAGCTTAGCCTTTTGTAAACAACACTGTCATCTCAGATTTTCAAAATATGCTTCTCAACCATAGGAAAACAATCATTTGTGTAAAAGTAGCTAGCTAGAGTTAGCATTTCGCGTTAGCATTTAGCGTTAGCATTAGCGTTAGCATCCAGCACGCAACATTAACAAAAACATAAAAGCCTTCAAATAAAATCATTTACCTTTGAAGAACTTCTGATGTTTTCAATGAGGATACTCTCAGTTAGATAGCAGATGCTCAGTTTTTCCAAAAAGATTCCTTGTGTATTAGAAATAGCTCCGTTTTATACATCACATTTGGCTACCAAAAAAAATCCATAAATTCAGTCCTCAAAACGCAAACTTTTTTCCAAATTAACTCCATAATATCGACTGAAAACATGGCAAACGTTGTTTAGAATCAATCCTCAAGGTGTTTTTCACATATCTCTTCATTGATACATCGTTCTTGGAAACATGCTTTCTCTCCTGAATCCCAGGAGAAAATGCCTGCACCTGAAGATTACGCACAAATTTAGACAAAGGACACCGGGCGGACCTCTGGAAAATGTAGTCTCTTATGGCCAATCTTCCAATGATATGCCTACAAATACGTCACAATGCTGCTAAGACCTTGGGCGAACGACAGAAAGTGTAGGCTCATTCCTTGCGCAATCACAGCCATATAAGGAGAGAATGGAAAACAGAGCTTCAGAAATTCTGCTAATTCCTGGGTGATGCATCATCTTGGTTTCGCCTGTAGAATGAGTTCTGGGGCACTTACAGACAAAATCTTTGCAGATTCTGAAACTTCAGAGTGTTTTCTTTCCAAAACTGTCAAGAATATGCATAGTCGAGCATCTTTTCGTGACAAAATATCGCGCTTAAAACGGGAACGTTTTTTATCCAAAAATGAAATAGCGCCCCTAGAGCTCTAAGATTAACAAAGTTCTAAATCATGTTGTGATTCACTCACTCTGGATGAATTTTTGCAAGTTGCATTGTAATACGGAAATAATATTACACTTTTCCATTAACAAAGTTCTAAATCATGTTGTGATTCACTCACTCTGGATGAATTTTTGCAAGTTGCATTGCAATACGGAAATAATATTACACTTTTCCATTAACAAAGTTCTAAATCATGTTGTGATTCACTCACTCTGGATGAATTTTTGCAAGTTGCATTGCAATAAGGAAATAATATTACACTTTTCCATTAACCTTTCTGATCTCCCCATCCCGGATCCGGGTTCGTGAATACAGACTCAAGCTCATTACCATAACGCAACGTTAACTATTCATGAAAATCGCAAATGAAATGAAATAAATATGCTAGCTCTCAAGCTTAGCCTTTTGTTAACAACACTGTCATCTCAGATTTTCAAAATATGCTTCTCAACCATTGCAAAACAAGCATTTGTGTAACAGTATTGATGGCTAACGTAGCATTTAGCATTAGCATTCAGCTGGCAACATTTACACAAAAAAAACAGAAAAGCATTCAAAAAAATCATTTACCTTTGAAGAACTTCAGATGTTTTCAATGAGGAGACTCTCAGATAGCAAATGTTCAGTTTTTCCTGAAAGATTATTTGTTTAGGACAAATCGCTCCGTTTTCTGCGTCACGTTTAGCTATGAAAAAACCCCTGTATCCAGGATTGTGTAAATCTATCAGCAAGCTCATTAGCATAACACAACGTTAACTATTTATGAAAATCGCAAATGAAATGAAATAAATATGCCATCTCTCAAGCTTAGCCTTTTGTAAACAACACTGTCATCTCAGATTTTCAAAATATGCTTCTCAACCATAGGAAAACAATCATTTGTGTAAAAGTAGCTAGCTAGAGTTAGCATTTCGCGTTAGCATTTAGCGTTAGCATTAGCGTTAGCATCCAGCACGCAACATTAACAAAAACATAAAAGCCTTCAAATAAAATCATTTACCTTTGAAGAACTTCTGATGTTTTCAATGAGGATACTCTCAGTTAGATAGCAGATGCTCAGTTTTTCCAAAAAGATTCCTTGTGTATTAGAAATAGCTCCGTTTTATACATCACATTTGGCTACCAAAAAAAATCCATAAATTCAGTCCTCAAAACGCAAACTTTTTTCCAAATTAACTCCATAATATCGACTGAAAACATGGCAAACGTTGTTTAGAATCAATCCTCAAGGTGTTTTTCACATATCTCTTCATTGATACATCGTTCTTGGAAACATGCTTTCTCTCCTGAATCCCAGGAGAAAATGCCTGCACCTGAAGATTACGCACAAATTTAGACAAAGGACACCGGGCGGACCTCTGGAAAATGTAGTCTCTTATGGCCAATCTTCCAATGATATGCCTACAAATACGTCACAATGCTGCTAAGACCTTGGGCGAACGACAGAAAGTGTAGGCTCATTCCTTGCGCAATCACAGCCATATAAGGAGAGAATGGAAAACAGAGCTTCAGAAATTCTGCTAATTCCTGGGTGATGCATCATCTTGGTTTCGCCTGTAGAATGAGTTCTGGGGCACTTACAGACAAAATCTTTGCAGATTCTGAAACTTCAGAGTGTTTTCTTTCCAAAACTGTCAAGAATATGCATAGTCGAGCATCTTTTCGTGACAAAATATCGCGCTTAAAACGGGAACGTTTTTTATCCAAAAATGAAATAGCGCCCCTAGAGCTCTAAGAGGTTAACAAAGTTCTAAATCATGTTGTGATTCACTCACTCTGGATGAATTTTTGCAAGTTGCATTGTAATACGGAAATAATATTACACTTTTCCATTAACAAAGTTCTAAATCATGTTGTGATTCACTCACTCTGGATGAATTTTTGCAAGTTGCATTGCAATACGGAAATAATATTACACTTTTCCATTAACAAAGTTCTAAATCATGTTGTGATTCACTCACTCTGGATGAATTTTTGCAAGTTGCATTGCAATAAGGAAATAATATTACACTTTTCCATTAACAAAGTTATAAATCATGTTTTGATTCCACTCTGGATTAAATTTTTTTGCTGTACTGTTTCATTCATGAATCGATGAATCGATGAATTTTTGCAAGTTGCATTACGGAAAAATAATATTACACTTTTCCATTAACAAAGTTCTAAATCCTGTTGTGATTCCACTCTGGATTACATTTTTTTGCTGTTCTGTTTCATTCATGAATCGATGAATCGATGAATTTTTTGCAAGTTGCATTACGGAAAAATAATATTACACTTTTCCATTAACAAAGTTCTAAATCATGTTGTGATTCACTCACTCTGGATGATTTTTTGCAAGTTGCATTGCAATACGCAAATAATATTACACTTTTCCATTAACCTTTCTGATCTCCCCATCCCGGATCCGGGTTCGTGAATACAGACTCAAGCTCATTACCATAACGCAACGTTAACTATTCATGAAAATCGCAAATGAAATGAAATAAATATGCTAGCTCTCAAGCTTAGCCTTTTGTTAACAACACTGTCATCTCAGATTTTCAAAATATGCTTCTCAACCATTGCAAAACAAGCATTTGTGTAACAGTATTGATGGCTAACGTAGCATTTAGCATTAGCATTCAGCTGGCAACATTTACACAAAAAAAACAGAAAAGCATTCAAAAAAATCATTTACCTTTGAAGAACTTCAGATGTTTTCAATGAGGAGACTCTCAGATAGCAAATGTTCAGTTTTTCCTGAAAGATTATTTGTTTAGGACAAATCGCTCCGTTTTCTGCGTCACGTTTAGCTATGAAAAAACCCCTGTATCCAGGATTGTGTAAATCTATCAGCAAGCTCATTAGCATAACACAACGTTAACTATTTATGAAAATCGCAAATGAAATGAAATAAATATGCCATCTCTCAAGCTTAGCCTTTTGTAAACAACACTGTCATCTCAGATTTTCAAAATATGCTTCTCAACCATAGGAAAACAATCATTTGTGTAAAAGTAGCTAGCTAGAGTTAGCATTTCGCGTTAGCATTTAGCGTTAGCATTAGCGTTAGCATCCAGCACGCAACATTAACAAAAACATAAAAGCCTTCAAATAAAATCATTTACCTTTGAAGAACTTCTGATGTTTTCAATGAGGATACTCTCAGTTAGATAGCAGATGCTCAGTTTTTCCAAAAAGATTCCTTGTGTATTAGAAATAGCTCCGTTTTATACATCACATTTGGCTACCAAAAAAAATCCATAAATTCAGTCCTCAAAACGCAAACTTTTTTCCAAATTAACTCCATAATATCGACTGAAAACATGGCAAACGTTGTTTAGAATCAATCCTCAAGGTGTTTTTCACATATCTCTTCATTGATACATCGTTCTTGGAAACATGCTTTCTCTCCTGAATCCCAGGAGAAAATGCCTGCACCTGAAGATTACGCACAAATTTAGACAAAGGACACCGGGCGGACCTCTGGAAAATGTAGTCTCTTATGGCCAATCTTCCAATGATATGCCTACAAATACGTCACAATGCTGCTAAGACCTTGGGCGAACGACAGAAAGTGTAGGCTCATTCCTTGCGCAATCACAGCCATATAAGGAGAGAATGGAAAACAGAGCTTCAGAAATTCTGCTAATTCCTGGGTGATGCATCATCTTGGTTTCGCCTGTAGAATGAGTTCTGGGGCACTTACAGACAAAATCTTTGCAGATTCTGAAACTTCAGAGTGTTTTCTTTCCAAAACTGTCAAGAATATGCATAGTCGAGCATCTTTTCGTGACAAAATATCGCGCTTAAAACGGGAACGTTTTTTATCCAAAAATGAAATAGCGCCCCTAGAGCTCTAAGAGGTTAACAAAGTTCTAAATCATGTTGTGATTCACTCACTCTGGATGAATTTTTGCAAGTTGCATTGTAATACGGAAATAATATTACACTTTTCCATTAACAAAGTTCTAAATCATGTTGTGATTCACTCACTCTGGATGAATTTTTGCAAGTTGCATTGCAATACGGAAATAATATTACACTTTTCCATTAACAAAGTTCTAAATCATGTTGTGATTCACTCACTCTGGATGAATTTTTGCAAGTTGCATTGCAATAAGGAAATAATATTACACTTTTCCATTAACAAAGTTATAAATCATGTTTTGATTCCACTCTGGATTAAATTTTTTTGCTGTACTGTTTCATTCATGAATCGATGAATCGATGAATTTTTGCAAGTTGCATTACGGAAAAATAATATTACACTTTTCCATTAACAAAGTTCTAAATCCTGTTGTGATTCCACTCTGGATTACATTTTTTTGCTGTTCTGTTTCATTCATGAATCGATGAATCGATGAATTTTTTGCAAGTTGCATTACGGAAAAATAATATTACACTTTTCCATTAACAAATTTCTAAATCATGTTGTGATTCACTCACTCTGGATGAATTTTTGCAAGTTGCATTGCAATACGGAAATAATATTACACTTTTCCATTAACAAAGTTCTAAATCATGTTGTGATTCACTCACTCTGGATGAATTTTTGCAAGTTGCATTCCAATAAGGAAATAATATTACACTTTTCCATTAACAAAGTTATAAATCATGTTTTGATTCCACTCTGGATTAAAAAATTTTGCTGTACTGTTTCATTCATGAATCGATGAATCGATGAATTTTTGCAAGTTGCATTGTAATACGGAAATAATATTACACTTTTCCATTAACAAAGTTCTAAATCATGTTGTGATTCACTCACTCTGGATGAATTTTTGCAAGTTGCATTGCAATAAAGGAAATAATATTACACTTTTCCATAAACAAAGTTATAAATCATGTTTTGATTCACTCACTCTGGATTACATTTTTTTGCTGTACTGTTTCATTCATGAATCGATGAATCGATGAATTTTTGCAAGTTGCATTACGGAAAAATAATATTACACTTTTCCATTAACAAAGTTCTAAATCCTGTTGTGATTCCACTCTGGATTACATTTTTTTGCTGTTCTGTTTCATTCATGAATCGATGAATCGATGAATTTTTTGCAAGTTGCATTACGGAAAAATAATATTACACTTTTCCATTAACAAAGTTCTAAATCATGTTGTGATTCACTCACTCTGGATGAATTTTTGCAAGTTGCATTACGGAGAAATAATATTACACTTTTCCATTAACAAAGTTCTAAATCATGTTGTGATTCACTCACTCTGGATGAATTTTTGCAAGTTGCATTCCAATAAGGAAATAATATTACACTTTTCCATTAACAAAGTTATAAATCATGTTTTGATTCCACTCTGGATTAAAATTTTTTGCTGTACTGTTTCATTCATGAATCGATGAATCGATGAATTTTTGCAAGTTGCATTACGGAAAAATAATATTACACTTTTCCATTAACAAAGTTCTAAATCCTGTTGTGATTCCACTCTGGATTACATTTTTTTGCTGTTCTGTTTCATTCATGAATCGATGAATCAATGAATTTTTTGCAAGTTGCATTACGGAAAAATAATATTACACTTTTCCATTAACAAAGTTCTAAATCATGTTGTGATTCACTCACTCTGGATGATTTTTTGCAAGTTGCATTGCAATACGCAAATAATATTACACTTTTCCATTAACCTTTCTGATCTCCCCATCCCGGATCCGGGTTCGTGAATACAGACTCAAGCTCATTACCATAACGCAACGTTAACTATTCATGAAAATCGCAAATGAAATGAAATAAATATGCTAGCTCTCAAGCTTAGCCTTTTGTTAACAACACTGTCATCTCAGATTTTCAAAATATGCTTCTCAACCATTGCAAAACAAGCATTTGTGTAACAGTATTGATGGCTAACGTAGCATTTAGCATTAGCATTCAGCTGGCAACATTTACACAAAAATGCATAGTCGAGCATCTTTTCGTGACAAAATATCGCGCTTAAAACGGGAACGTTTTTTATCCAAAAATGAAATAGCGCCCCTAGAGCTCTAAGAGGTTAACAAAGTTCTAAATCATGTTGTGATTCACTCACTCTGGATGAATTTTTGCAAGTTGCATTGTAATACGGAAATAATATTACACTTTTCCATTAACAAAGTTCTAAATCATGTTGTGATTCACTCACTCTGGATGAATTTTTGCAAGTTGCATTGCAATACGGAAATAATATTACACTTTTCCATTAACAAAGTTCTAAATCATGTTGTGATTCACTCACTCTGGATGAATTTTTGCAAGTTGCATTCCAATAAGGAAATAATATTACACTTTTCCATTAACAAAGTTATAAATCATGTTTTGATTCCACTCTGGATTAAAAAATTTTGCTGTACTGTTTCATTCATGAATCGATGAATCGATGAATTTTTGCAAGTTGCATTGTAATACGGAAATAATATTACACTTTTCCATTAACAAAGTTCTAAATCATGTTGTGATTCACTCACTCTGGATGAATTTTTGCAAGTTGCATTGCAATAAAGGAAATAATATTACACTTTTCCATAAACAAAGTTATAAATCATGTTTTGATTCACTCACTCTGGATTAAATTTTTTTGCTGTACTGTTTCATTCATGAATCGATGAATCGATGAATTTTTGCAAGTTGCATTACGGAAAAATAATATTACACTTTTCCATTAACAAAGTTCTAAATCCTGTTGTGATTCCACTCTGGATTACATTTTTTTGCTGTTCTGTTTCATTCATGAATCGATGAATCGATGAATTTTTTGCAAGTTGCATTACGGAAAAATAATATTACACTTTTCCATTAACAAAGTTCTAAATCATGTTGTGATTCACTCACTCTGGATGATTTTTTGCAAGTTGCATTGCAATACGCAAATAATATTACACTTTTCCATTAACCTTTCTGATCTCCCCATCCCGGATCCGGGTTCGTGAATACAGACTCAAGCTCATTACCATAACGCAACGTTAACTATTCATGAAAATCGCAAATGAAATGAAATAAATATGCTAGCTCTCAAGCTTAGCCTTTTGTTAACAACACTGTCATCTCAGATTTTCAAAATATGCTTCTCAACCATTGCAAAACAAGCATTTGTGTAACAGTATTGATGGCTAACGTAGCATTTAGCATTAGCATTCAGCTGGCAACATTTACACAAAAAAACAGAAAAGCATTCAAAAAAATCATTTACCTTTGAAGAACTTCAGATGTTTTCAATGAGGAGACTCTCAGATAGCAAATGTTCAGTTTTTCCTGAAAGATTATTTGTTTAGGACAAATCGCTCCGTTTTCTGCGTCACGTTTAGCTATGAAAAAAAACCCTGTATCCAGGATTGTGTAAATCTATCAGCAAGCTCATTAGCATAACACAACGTTAACTATTTATGAAAATCGCAAATGAAATGAAATAAATATGCCATCTCTCAAGCTTAGCCTTTTGTAAACAACACTGTCATCTCAGATTTTCAAAATATGCTTCTCAACCATAGGAAAACAATCATTTGTGTAAAAGTAGCTAGCTAGAGTTAGCATTTCGCGTTAGCATTTAGCGTTAGCATTAGCGTTAGCATCCAGCACGCAACATTAACAAAAACATAAAAGCCTTCAAATAAAATAATTTACCTTTGAAGAACTTCTGATGTTTTCAATGAGGATACTCTCAGTTAGATAGCAGATGCTCAGTTTTTCCAAAAAGATTCCTTGTGTATTAGAAATAGCTCCGTTTTATACATCACATTTGGCTACCAAAAAAAATCCATAAATTCAGTCCTCAAAACGCAAACTTTTTTCCCAGGAGAAAATGCCTGCACCTGAAGATTACGCACAAATTTAGACAAAGGACACCGGGCGGACCTCTGGAAAATGTAGTCTCTTATGGCCAATCTTCCAATGATATGCCTACAAATACGTCACAATGCTGCTAAGACCTTGGGCGAACGACAGAAAGTGTAGGCTCATTCCTTGCGCAATCACAGCCATATAAGGAGAGAATGGAAAACAGAGCTTCAGAAATTCTGCTAATTCCTGGGTGATGCATCATCTTGGTTTCACCTGTAGAATGAGTTCTGGGGCACTTACAGACAAAATCTTTGCAGATTCTGAAACTTCAGAGTGTTTTCTTTCCAAAACTGTCAAGAATATGCATAGTCGAGCATCTTTTCGTGACAAAATATCGCGCTTAAAACGGGAACGTTTTTTATCCAAAAATGAAATAGCGCCCCTAGAGCTCTAAGAGGTTTTAACAAAGTTCTAAATCATGTTGTGATTCACTCACTCTGGATGAATTTTTGCAAGTTGCATTGTAATACGGAAATAATATTACACTTTTCCATTAACAAAGTTCTAAATCATGTTGTGATTCACTCACTCTGGATGAATTTTTGCAAGTTGCATTCCAATAAGGAAATAATATTACACTTTTCCATTAACAAAGTTATAAATCATGTTTTGATTCCACTCTGGATTAAAATTTTTTGCTGTACTGTTTCATTCATGAATCGATGAATCGATGAATTTTTGCAAGTTGCATTGTAATACGGAAATAATATTACACTTTTCCATTAACAAAGTTCTAAATCATGTTGTGATTCACTCACTCTGGATGAATTTTTGCAAGTTGCATTGCAATAAAGGAAATAATATTACACTTTTCCATTAACAAAGTTATAAATCATGTTTTGATTCACTCACTCTGGATTACATTTTTTTGCTGTACTGTTTCATTCATGAATCGATGAATCGATGAATTTTTGCAAGTTGCATTACGGAAAAATAATATTACACTTTTCCATTAACAAAGTTCTAAATCCTGTTGTGATTCCACTCTGGATTACATTTTTTTGCTGTTCTGTTTCATTCATGAATCGATGAATCGATGAATTTTTTGCAAGTTGCATTACGGAAAAATAATATTACAATTTTCCATTAACAAAGTTCTAAATCATGTTGTGATTCACTCACTCTGGATGAATTTTTGCAAGTTGCATTACGGAGAAATAATATTACAATTTTCCATTAACAAAGTTCTAAATCATGTTGTGATTCACTCACTCTGGATGAATTTTTGCAAGTTGCATTCCAATAAGGAAATAATATTACACTTTTCCATTAACAAAGTTATAAATCATGTTTTGATTCCACTCTGGATTAAAATTTTTTGCTGTACTGTTTCATTCATGAATCGATGAATTGATGAATTTTTGCAAGTTGCATTACGGAAAAATAATATTACACTTTTCCATTAACAAAGTTCTAAATCCTGTTGTGATTCCACTCTGGATTACATTTTTTTGCTGTTCTGTTTCATTCATGAATCGATGAATCGATGAATTTTTTGCAAGTTGCATTACGGAAAAATAATATTACACTTTTCCATTAACAAAGTTCTAAATCATGTTGTGATTCACTCACTCTGGATGATTTTTTGCAAGTTGCATTGCAATACGGAAATAATATTACACTTTTCCATTAACAAAGTTATAAATCATGTTGTGATTCACTCACTCTGGATGAATTTTTGCAAGTTGCATTGCAATAAGGAAATAATATTACACTTTTCCATTAACAAAGTTATAAATCATGTTTTGATTCCACTCTGGATTAAAAATTTTTGCTGTACTGTTTCATTCATGAATCGATGAATCGATGAATTTTTTGCAAGTTGCATTACGGAAAAATAATATTACACTTTTCCATTAACAAAGTTCTAAATCATGTTGTGATTCACTCACTCTGGATGAATTTTTGCAAGTTGCATTGCAATACGGAAATAATATTACACTTTTCCATTAACAAAGTTATAAATCATGTTGTGATTCACGCACTCTGGATGAATTTTTGCAAGTTGCATTGCAATAAAGGAAATAATATTACACTTTTCCATTAACAAAGTTATAAATCATGTTGTGATTCACTCACTCTGGATGAATTTTTGCAAGTTGCATTGCAATAAGGAAATAATATTACACTTTTCCATTAACAAAGTTATAAATCATGTTTTGATTCCACTCTGGATTAAATTTTTTTGCTGTACTGTTTCATTCATGAATCGATGAATCGATGAATTTTTGCAAGTTGCATTACGGAAAAATAATATTACACTTTTCCATTAACAAAGTTCTAAATCCTGTTGTGATTCCACTCTGGATTACATTTTTTTGCTGTTCTGTTTCATTCATGAATCGATGAATCGATGAATTTTTTGCAAGTTGCATTACGGAAAAATAATATTACACTTTTCCATTAACAAAGTTCTAAATCATGTTGTGATTCACTCACTCTGGATGAATTTTTGCAAGTTGCATTACGGAGAAATAATATTACACTTTTCCATTAACAAAGTTCTAAATCATGTTGTGATTCACTCACTCTGGATGAATTTTTGCAAGTTGCATTCCAATAAGGAAATAATATTACACTTTTCCATTAACAAAGTTCTAAATCATGTTGTGATTCACTCACTCTGGATGAATTTTTGCAAGTTGCATTGCAATACGGAAATAATATTACACTTTTCCATTAACAAAGTTCTAAATCATGTTGTGATTCACTCACTCTGGATGAATTTTTGCAAGTTGCATTGCAATAAGGAAATAATATTACACTTTTCCATTAACAAAGTTATAAATCATGTTTTGATTCCACTCTGGATTAAATTTTTTTGCCCTACTGTTTCATTCATGAATCGATGAATCGATGAATTTTTGCAAGTTGCATTACGGAAAAATAATATTACACTTTTCCATTAACAAAGTTCTAAATCCTGTTGTGATTCCACTCTGGATTACATTTTTTTGCTGTTCTGTTTCATTCATGAATCGATGAATCGATGAATTTTTTGCAAGTTGCATTACGGAAAAATAATATTACACTTTTCCATTAACAAAGTTCTAAATCATGTTGTGATTCACTCACTCTGGATGAATTTTTGCAAGTTGCATTGCAATACGGAAATAATATTACACTTTTCCATTAACAAAGTTCTAAATCATGTTGTGATTCACTCACTCTGGATGAATTTTTGCAAGTTGCATTCCAATAAGGAAATAATATTACACTTTTCCATTAACAAAGTTATAAATCATGTTTTGATTCCACTCTGGATTAAAATTTTTTGCTGTACTGTTTCATTCATGAATCGATGAATCGATGAATTTTTGCAAGTTGCATTGTAATACGGAAATAATATTACACTTTTCCATTAACAAAGTTCTAAATCATGTTGTGATTCACTCACTCTGGATGAATTTTTGCAAGTTGCATTGCAATAAAGGAAATAATATTACACTTTTCCATTAACAAAGTTATAAATCATGTTTTGATTCACTCACTCTGGATTACATTTTTTTGCTGTACTGTTTCATTCATGAATCGATGAATTGATGAATTTTTGCAAGTTGCATTACGGAAAAATAATATTACACTTTTCCATTAACAAAGTTCTAAATCCTGTTGTGATTCCACTCTGGATTACATTTTTTTGCTGTTCTGTTTCATTCATGAATCGATGAATCGATGAATTTTTTGCAAGTTGCATTACGGAAAAATAATATTACACTTTTCCATTAACAAAGTTCTAAATCATGTTGTGATTCACTCACTCTGGATGAATTTTTGCAAGTTGCATTACGGAGAAATAATATTACACTTTTCCATTAACAAAGTTCTAAATCATGTTGTGATTCACTCACTCTGGATGAATTTTTGCAAGTTGCATTCCAATAAGGAAATAATATTACACTTTTCCATTAACAAAGTTATAAATCATGTTTTGATTCCACTCTGGATTAAAATTTTTTGCTGTACTGTTTCATTCATGAATCGATGAATCGATGAATTTTTGCAAGTTGCATTACGGAAAAATAATATTACACTTTTCCATTAACAAAGTTCTAAATCCTGTTGTGATTCCACTCTGGATTACATTTTTTTGCTGTTCTGTTTCATTCATGAATCGATGAATCGATGAATTTTTTGCAAGTTGCATTACGGAAAAATAATATTACACTTTTCCATTAACAAAGTTCTAAATCATGTTGTGATTCACTCACTCTGGATGATTTTTTGCAAGTTGCATTGCAATACGGAAATAATATTACACTTTTCCATTAACAAAGTTATAAATCATGTTGTGATTCACTCACTCTGGATGAATTTTTGCAAGTTGCATTGCAATAAGGAAATAATATTACACTTTTCCATTAACAAAGTTATAAATCATGTTTTGATTCCACTCTGGATTAAAATTTTTTGCTGTACTGTTTCATTCATGAATCGATGAATCGATGAATTTTTGCAAGTTGCATTGTAATACGGAAATAATATTACACTTTTCCATTAACAAAGTTCTAAATCATGTTGTGATTCACTCACTCTGGATGAATTTTTGCAAGTTGCATTGCAATACGGAATAATATTACACTTTTCCATTAACAAAGTTCTAAATCATGTTGTGATTCACTCACTCTGGATGAATTTTTGCAAGCTGCATTGCAATAAAGGAAATAATATTACACTTTTCCATTAACAAAGTTATAAATCATGTTTTGATTCCACTCTGGATTAAATTTTTTTGCTGTACTGTTTCATTCATGAATCGATGAATCGATGAATTTTTGCAAGTTGCATTACGGAAAAATAATATTACACTTTTCCATTAACAAAGTTCTAAATCCTGTTGTGATTCCACTCTGGATTACATTTTTTTGCTGTTCTGTTTCATTCATGAATCGATGAATCGATTAATTTTTTGCAAGTTGCATTACGGAAAAATAATATTACACTTTTCCATTAACAAAGTTCTAAATCATGTTGTGATTCACTCACTCTGGATGAATTTTTGCAAGTTGCATTGCAATACGGAAATAATATTACACTTTTCCATTAACCTTTCTGATCTCCCCATCCCGGATCCGGGTTCGTGAATACAGACTCAAGCTCATTACCATAACGCAACGTTAACTATTCATGAAAATCGCAAATGAAATGAAATAAATATGCTAGCTCTCAAGCTTAGCCTTTTGTTAACAACACTGTCATCTCAGATTTTCAAAATATGCTTCTCAACCATTGCAAAACAAGCATTTGTGTAACAGTATTGATGGCTAACGTAGCATTTAGCATTAGCATTCAGCTGGCAACATTTACACAAAAAAACAGAAAAGCATTCAAAAAAATAATTTACCTTTGAAGAACTTCAGATGTTTTCAATGAGGAGACTCTCAGATAGCAAATGTTCAGTTTTTCCTGAAAGATTATTTGTTTAGGACAAATCGCTCCGTTTTCTGCGTCACGTTTAGCTATGAAAAAACCCCTGTATCCAGGATTGTGTAAATCTATCAGCAAGCTCATTAGCATAACACAACGTTAACTATTTATGAAAATCGCAAATGAAATGAAATAAATATGCCATCTCTCAAGCTTAGCCTTTTGTAAACAACACTGTCATCTCAGATTTTCAAAATATGCTTCTCAACCATAGGAAAACAATCATTTGTGTAAAAGTAGCTAGCTAGAGTTAGCATTTCGCGTTAGCATTTAGCGTTAGCATTAGCGTTAGCATCCAGCACGCAACATTAACAAAAACATAAAAGCCTTCAAATAAAATCATTTACCTTTGAAGAACTTCTGATGTTTTCAATGAGGATACTCTCAGTTAGATAGCAGATGCTCAGTTTTTCCAAAAAGATTCCTTGTGTATTAGAAATAGCTCCGTTTTATACATCACATTTGGCTACCAAAAAAAATCCATAAATTCAGTCCTCAAAACGCAAACTTTTTTCCAAATTAACTCCATAATATCGACTGAAAACATGGCAAACGTTGTTTAGAATCAATCCTCAAGGTGTTTTTCACATATCTCTTCATTGATACATCGTTCTTGGAAACATGCTTTCTCTCCTGAATCCCAGGAGAAAATGCCTGCACCTGAAGATTACGCACAAATTTAGACAAAGGACACCGGGCGGACCTCTGGAAAATGTAGTCTCTTATGGCCAATCTTCCAATGATATGCCTACAAATACGTCACAATGCTGCTAAGACCTTGGGCGAACGACAGAAAGTGTAGGCTCATTCCTTGCGCAATCACAGCCATATAAGGAGAGAATGGAAAACAGAGCTTCAGAAATTCTGCTAATTCCTGGGTGATGCATCATCTTGGTTTCGCCTGTAGAATGAGTTCTGGGGCACTTACAGACAAAATCTTTGCAGATTCTGAAACTTCAGAGTGTTTTCTTTCCAAAACTGTCAAGAATATGCATAGTCGAGCATCTTTTCGTGACAAAATATCGCGCTTAAAACGGGAACGTTTTTTATCCAAAAATGAAATAGCGCCCCTAGAGCTCTAAGAGGTTAACAAAGTTCTAAATCATGTTGTGATTCACTCACTCTGGATGAATTTTTGCAAGTTGCATTGTAATACGGAAATAATATTACACTTTTCCATTAACAAAGTTCTAAATCATGTTGTGATTCACTCACTCTGGATGAATTTTTGCAAGTTGCATTGCAATACGGAAATAATATTACACTTTTCCATTAACAAAGTTATAAATCATGTTTTGATTCCACTCTGGATTAAATTTTTTTAAATTGAACATAATGTTTTGTACACTCAGTGTATATACTTCATTTCATTAAAACTAAGACAATTAAAAAGTACTGACTGCTCAACATCTGCTCTGACGACGAGCTCATGTCTGAAGGAGACGACACCTGCGAGGGTAAAAAAAAAAACACGCCCTGTTAAGAACTCTTTTTATTTTTTAAAATATGTTTTTATATATATTGACTTTCACTGTTTCATTCATGAATCGATGAATCGATGAATTTTTGCAAGTTGCATTACGGAAAAATAATATTACACTTTTCCATTAACAAAGTTATAAATCATGTTTTGATTCCACTCTGGATTAAATTTTTTTAAATTGAACATAATGTTTTGTACACTCAGTGTATATACTTCATTTCATTAAAACTAAGACAATTAAAAAGTACTGACTGCTCAACATCTGCTCTGACGACGAGCTCATGTCTGAAGGAGACGACACCTGCGAGGGTAAAAAAAAAAACACGCCCTGTTAAGAACTCTTTTTATTTTTTAAAATATGTTTTTATATATATTGACTTTCACTGTTTCATTCATGAATCGCTGAATCGATGAATTTTTGCAAGTTGCATTACGGAAAAATAATATTACACTTTTCCATTAACAAAGTTCTAAATCATGTTTTGATTCACTCACTCTGGATGAATTTTTGCAAGTTGCATTGCAATACGGAAATAATATTACACTTTTCCATTAACAAAGTAAAAAAAAAAACACGCCCTGTTAAGAACTCTTTTTATTTTTTAAAATATGTTTTTATATATATTGACTTTCACTGTTTCATTCATGAATCGATGAATCGATGAATTTTTGCAAGTTGCATTACGGAAAAATAATATTACACTTTTCCATTAACAAAATGTTCCATGAACATAATGTTTTGTCCACTCAGTGTATATACTTCATTTCATTAAAACTAAGACAATTAAAAAGTACTGACTGCTCAACATCTGCTCTGACGACGAGCTCATGTCTGAAGGAGACGACACCTGCGAGGGTAAAAAAAAAAACACGCCCTGTTAAGAACTCTTTTTATTTTTTAAAATATGTTTTTATATATATTGACTTTCACTGTTTCATTCATGAATCGATGAATCGATGAATTTTTGCAAGTTGCATTACGGAAAAATAATATTACACTTTTCCATTAACAAAGTTCTAAATCATGTTTTGATTCACTCACTCTGGATTACATTTTTTTGCTGTTCTGTTTCATTCATGAATCGCTGAATCGATGAATTTTTGCAAGTTGCATTACGGAAAAATAATATTACACTTTTCCATTAACAAAGTTCTAAATCATGTTTTGATTCCACTCTGGATTAAATTTTTTTAAATTGAACATAATGTTTTGTACACTCAGTGTATATACTTCATTTCATTAAAACTAAGACAATTAAAAAGTACTGACTGCTCAACATCTGCTCTGACGACGAGCTCATGTCTGAAGGAGACGACACCTGCGAGGGTAAAAAAAAAAACACGCCCTGTTAAGAACTCTTTTTATTTTTTAAAATATGTTTTTATATATATTGACTTTCACTGTTTCATTCATGAATCGATGAATCGATGAATTTTTGCAAGTTGCATTACGGAAAAATAATATTACACTTTTCCATTAACAAAATGTTCCATGAACATAATGTTTTGTACACTCAGTGTATATACTTCATTTCATTAAAACTAAGACAATTAAAAAGTACTGACTGCTCAACATCTGCTCTGACGACGAGCTCATGTCTGAAGGAGACGACACCTGCGAGGGTAAAAAAAAAAACACGCCCTGTTAAGAACTCTTTTTATTTTTTAAAATATGTTTTTATATATATTGACTTTCACTGTTTCATTCATGAATCCATGAATCGATGAATTTTTGCAAGTTGCATTACGGAAAAATAATATTACACTTTTCCATTAACAAAGTTCTAAATCATGTTTTGATTCACTCACTCTGGATTACATTTTTTTGCTGTTCTGTTTCATTCATGAATCGCTGAATCGATGAATTTTTGCAAGTTGCATTACGGAAAAATAATATTACACTTTTCCATTAACAAAGTTCTAAATCATGTTGTGATTCACTCACTCTGGATGAATTTTTGCAAGTTGCATTGCAATACGGAAATAATATTACACTTTTCCATTAACAAAGTTCTAAATCATGTTTTGATTCCACTCTGGATTACATTTTTTTGCTGTTCTGTTTCATTCATGAATCGATGAATCGATGAATTTTTGCAAGTTGCATTACGGAAAAATAATATTACACTTTTCCATTAACAAAGTTATAAATCATGTTTTGATTCCACTCTGGATTAAATTTTTTTGCTGTACTGTTTCATTCATGAATCGATGAATCGATGAATTTTTGCAAGTTGCATTACGGAAAAATAATATTACACTTTTCCATTAACAAAGTTATAAATCATGTTTTGATTCCACTCTAGATTACATTTTTTTGCTGTACTGTTTCATTCATGAATCGATGAATCGATGAATTTTTGCAAGTTGCATTGTAATACGGATGAATCGATGAATTTTTGCAAGTTGCATTACGGAAAAATAATATTACACTTTTCCATTAACAAAGTTCTAAATCATGTTGTGATTCACTCACTCTGGATGAATTTTTGCAAGTTGCATTGCAATAAGGAAATAATATTACACTTTTCCATTAACAAAGTTATAAATCATGTTTTGATTGGATTACATTTTTTTAAATTGAACATAATGTTTTGTACACTCAGTGTATATACTTCATTTCATTAAAACTAAGACAATTAAAAAGTACTGACTGCTCAACATCTGCTCTGACGACGAGCTCATGTCTGAAGGAGACGACACCTGCGAGGGTAAAAAAAAAAACACGCCCTGTTAAGAACTCTTTTTATTTTTTAAAATATGTTTTTATATATATTGACTTTCACTGTTTCATTCATGAATCGATGAATCGATGAATTTTTGCAAGTTGCATTACGGAAAAATAATATTACACTTTTCCATTAACAAAGTTATAAATCATGTTTTGATTCACTCACTCTGGATGAATTTTTGCAAGTTGCATTGCAATACGGAAATAATATTACACTTTTCCATTAACAAAGTAAAAAAAAAAACACGCCCTGTTAAGAACTCTTTTTATTTTTTAAAATATGTTTTTATATATATTGACTTTCACTGTTTCATTCATGAATCGATGAATCGATGAATTTTTGCAAGTTGCATTACGGAAAAATAATATTACACTTTTCCATTAACAAAATGTTCCATGAACATAATGTTTTGTCCACTCAGTGTATATACTTCATTTCATTAAAACTAAGACAATTAAAAAGTACTGACTGCTCAACATCTGCTCTGACGACGAGCTCATGTCTGAAGGAGACGACACCTGCGAGGGTAAAAAAAAAAACACGCCCTGTTAAGAACTCTTTTTATTTTTTAAAATATGTTTTTATATATATTGACTTTCACTGTTTCATTCATGAATCGATGAATCGATGAATTTTTGCAAGTTGCATTACGGAAAAATAATATTACACTTTTCCATTAACAAAGTTCTATATCATGTTTTGATTCACTCACTCTGGATTACATTTTTTTGCTGTTCTGTTTCATTCATGAATCGCTGAATCGATGAATTTTTGCAAGTTGCATTACGGAAAAATAATATTACACTTTTCCATTAACAAAGTTCTAAATCATGTTGTGATTCACTCACTCTGGATGAATTTTTGCAAGTTGCATTGCAATACGGAAATAATATTACACTTTTCCATTAACAAAGTAAAAAAAAAAACACGCCCTGTTAAGAACTCTTTTTATTTTTTAAAATATGTTTTTATATATATTGACTTTCACTGTTTCATTCATGAATCGATGAATCGATGAATTTTTGCAAGTTGCATTACGGAAAAATAATATTACACTTTTCCATTAACAAAGTTCTAAATCATGTTTTGATTCACTCACTCTGGATGAATTTTTGCAAGTTGCATTGCAATACGGAAATAATATTACACTTTTCCATTAACAAAGTTAAAAAAAAAACACGCCCTGTTAAGAACTCTTTTTATTTTTTAAAATATGTTTTTATATATATTGACTTTCACTGTTTCATTCATGAATCGATGAATCGATGAATTTTTGCAAGTTGCATTACGGAAAAATAATATTACACTTTTCCATTAACAAAATGTTCCATGAACATAATGTTTTGTACACTCAGTGTATATACTTCATTTCATTAAAACTAAGACAATTAAAAAGTACTGACTGCTCAACATCTGCTCTGACGACGAGCTCATGTCTGAAGGAGACGACACCTGCGAGGGTAAAAAAAAAAACACGCCCTGTTAAGAACTCTTTTTATTTTTTAAAATATGTTTTTATATATATTGACTTTCACTGTTTCATTCATGAATCGATGAATCGAGGAATTTTTGCAAGTTGCATTACGGAAAAATAATATTACACTTTTCCATTAACAAAGTTCTAAATCATGTTTTGATTCACTCACTCTGGATTACATTTTTTTGCTGTTCTGTTTCATTCATGAATCGCTGAATCGATGAATTTTTGCAAGTTGCATTACGGAAAAATAATATTACACTTTTCCATTAACAAAGTTCTAAATCATGTTGTGATTCACTCACTCTGGATGAATTTTTGCAAGTTGCATTGCAATACGGAAATAATATTACACTTTTCCATTAACAAAGTTATAAATCATGTTTTGATTCCACTCTGGATTAAATGTTTTTAAATTGAACATAATGTTTTGTACACTCAGTGTATATACTTCATTTCATTAAAACTAAGACAATTAAAAAGTACTGACTGCTCAACATCTGCTCTGACGACGAGCTCATGTCTGAAGGAGACGACACCTGCGAGGGTAAAAAAAAAAACACGCCCTGTTAAGAACTCTTTTTATTTTTTAAAATATGTTTTTATATATATTGACTTTCACTGTTTCATTCATGAATCGATGAATCGATGAATTTTTGCAAGTTGCATTACGGAAAAATAATATTACACTTTTCCATTAACAAAGTTCTAAATCATGTTTTGATTCCACTCTGGATTAAATTTTTTTGCTGTACTGTTTCATTCATGAATCGATGAATCGATGAATTTTTGCAAGTTGCATTACGGAAAAATAATATTACACTTTTCCATTAACAAAGTTCTAAATCATGTTTTGATTCACTCACTCTGGATGAATTTTTGCAAGTTGCATTGCAATACGGAAATAATATTACACTTTTCCATTAACAAAGTAAAAAAAAAAACACGCCCTGTTAAGAACTCTTTTTATTTTTTAAAATATGTTTTTATATATATTGACTTTCACTGTTTCATTCATGAATCGATGAATCGATGAATTTTTGCAAGTTGCATTACGGAAAAATAATATTACACTTTTCCATTAACAAAATGTTCCATGAACATAATGTTTTGTACACTCAGTGTATATACTTCATTTCATTAAAACTAAGACAATTAAAAAGTACTGACTGCTCAACATCTGCTCTGACGACGAGCTCATGTCTGAAGGAGACGACACCTGCGAGGGTAAAAAAAAAAACACGCCCTGTTAAGAACTCTTTTTATTTTTTAAAATATGTTTTTATATATATTGACTTTCACTGTTTCATTCATGAATCGATGAATCGAGGAATTTTTGCAAGTTGCATTACGGAAAAATAATATTACACTTTTCCATTAACAAAGTTCTAAATCATGTTTTGATTCACTCACTCTGGATTACATTTTTTTGCTGTTCTGTTTCATTCATGAATCGCTGAATCGATGAATTTTTGCAAGTTGCATTACGGAAAAATAATATTACACTTTTCCATTAACAAAGTTCTAAATCATGTTGTGATTCACTCACTCTGGATGAATTTTTGCAAGTTGCATTGCAATACGGAAATAATATTACACTTTTCCATTAACAAAGTTATAAATCATGTTTTGATTCCACTCTGGATTAAATGTTTTTAAATTGAACATAATGTTTTGTACACTCAGTGTATATACTTCATTTCATTAAAACTAAGACAATTAAAAAGTACTGACTGCTCAACATCTGCTCTGACGACGAGCTCATGTCTGAAGGAGACGACACCTGCGAGGGTAAAAAAAAAAACACGCCCTGTTAAGAACTCTTTTTATTTTTTAAAATATGTTTTTATATATATTGACTTTCACTGTTTCATTCATGAATCGATGAATCGATGAATTTTTGCAAGTTGCATTACGGAAAAATAATATTACACTTTTCCATTAACAAAGTTCTAAATCATGTTTTGATTCCACTCTGGATTAAAAATTTTTGCTGTACTGTTTCATTCATGAATCGATGAATCGATGAATTTTTGCAAGTTGCATTGTAATACGGAAATAATATTACACTTTTCCATTAACAAAGTTCTAAATCATGTTGTGATTCACTCACTCTGGATGAATTTTTGCAAGTTGCATTGCAATACGGAAATAATATTACACTTTTCCATTAACAAAGTTATAAATCATGTTTTGATTCCACTCTGGATTAAATTTTTTTAAATTGAACATAATGTTTTGTACACTCAGTGTATATACTTCATTTCATTAAAACTAAGACAATTAAAAAGTACTGACTGCTCAACATCTGCTCTGACGACGAGCTCATGTCTGAAGGAGACGACACCTGCGAGGGTAAAAAAAAAAACACGCCCTGTTAAGAACTCTTTTTATTTTTTAAAATATGTTTTTATATATATTGACTTTCACTGTTTCATTCATGAATCGATGAATCGATGAATTTTTATAAGTTGCATTACGGAAAAATAATATTACACTTTTCCATTAACAAAATGTTCCATGAACATAATGTTTTGTACACTCAGTGTATATACTTCATTTCATTAAAACTAAGACAATTAAAAAGTACTGACTGCTCAACATCTGCTCTGACGACGAGCTCATGTCTGAAGGAGACGACACCTGCGAGGGTCAAAAAAAAAACACGCCCTGTTAAGAACTCTTTTTATTTTTTTAAATATGTTTTTATATATATTGACTTTCACTGTTTCATTCATGAATCGATGAATCGATGAATTTTTGCAAGTTGCATTACGGAAAAATAATATTACACTTTTCCATTAACAAAGTTCTAAATCATGTTTTGATTCACTCACTCTGGATTACATTTTTTTGCTGTTCTGTTTCATTCATGAATCGCTGAATCGATGAATTTTTGCAAGTTGCATTACGGAAAAATAATATTACACTTTTCCATTAACAAAGTTCTAAATCATGTTGTGATTCACTCACTCTGGATGAATTTTTGCAAGTTGCATTGCAATACGGAAATAATATTACACTTTTCCATTAACAAAGTTATAAATCATGTTTTGATTCCACTCTGGATTAAATTTTTTTAAATTGAACATAATGTTTTGTACACTCAGTGTATATACTTCATTTCATTAAAACTAAGACAATTAAAAAGTACTGACTGCTCAACATCTGCTCTGACGACGAGCTCATGTCTGAAGGAGACGACACCTGCGAGGGTAAAAAAAAAAACACGCCCTGTTAAGAACTCTTTTTATTTTTTAAAATATGTTTTTATATATATTGACTTTCACTGTTTCATTCATGAATCGATGAATCGATGAATTTTTGCAAGTTGCATTACGGAAAAATAATATTACACTTTTCCATTAACAAAGTTCTAAATCATGTTTTGATTCACTCACTCTGGATGAATTTTTGCAAGTTGCATTGCAATACGGAAATAATATTACACTTTTCCATTAACAAAGTTCTAAATCATGTTTTTATTCCCCTCTGGATTAAATTTTTTTGCTGTTCTGTTTCATTCATGAATCGATGAATCGATGAATTTTTGCAAGTTGCATTACGGAAAAATAATATTACACTTTTCCATTAACAAAGTTCTAAATCATGTTGTGATTCACTCACTCTGGATGAATTTTTGCAAGTTGCATTGCAATAAGGAAATAATATTACACTTTTCCATTAACAAAGTTATAAATCATGTTTTGATTCCACTCTGGATTAAATTTTTTTGCTGTACTGTTTCATTCATGAATCGATGAATCGATGAATTTTTGCAAGTTGCATTACGGAAAAATAATATTACACTTTTCCATTAACAAAGTTCTAAATCCTGTTGTGATTCCACTCTGGATTACATTTTTTTGCTGTCTGTTTCATTCATGAATCGATGAATCGATGAATTTTTTGCAAGTTGCATTACGGAAAAACAATATTACACTTTTCCATTAACAAAGTTATAAATCATGTTTTGATTCCACTCTAGATTACATTTTTTTGCTGTACTGTTTCATTCATGAATCGATGAATCAATGAATTTTTGCAAGTTGCATTGTAATACGGAAATAATATTACACTTTTCCATTAACAAAGTTATAAATCATGTTTTGATTCCACTCTGGATTAGAATTTTTTGCTGTACTGTTTTCATTCATGAATCGATGAATCGATGAATTTTTGCAAGTTGCATTACGGAAAAATAATATTACACTTTTCCATTAATAAAGTTCTAAATCATGTTGTGATTCACTCACTCTGGATGAATTTTTGCAAGTTGCATTGCAATAAGGAAATAATATTACACTTTTCCATTAACAAAGTTATAAATCATGTTTTGATTCCACTCTGGATTAAATTTTTTTAAATTGAACATAAATGTTTTGTACACTCAGTGTATATACTTCATTTCATTAAAACTAAGACAATTAAAAAGTACTGACTGCTCAACATCTGCTCTGACGACGAGCTCATGTCTGAAGGAGACGACACCTGCGAGGGTAAAAAAAAAACACGCCCTGTTAAGAACTCTTTTTATTTTTTAAAATATGTTTTTATATATATTGACTTTCACTGTTTCATTCATGAATCGATGAATCGATGAATTTTTGCAAGTTGCATTACGGAAAAATAATATTACACTTTTCCATTAACAAAGTTCTAAATCATGTTTTGATTCACTCACTCTGGATTACATTTTTTTGCTGTTCTGTTTCATTCATGAATCGCTGAATCGATGAATTTTTGCAAGTTGCATTACGGAAAAATAATATTACACTTTTCCATTAACAAAGTTCTAAATCATGTTTTGATTCACTCACTCTGGATTACATTTTTTTGCTGTTCTGTTTCATTCATGAATCGCTGAATCGATGAATTTTTGCAAGTTGCATTACGGAAAAATAATATTACACTTTTCCATTAACAAAGTTCTAAATCATGTTGTGATTCACTCACTCTGGACTACATTTTTTTGCTGTTCTGTTTCATTCATGAATCGATGAATCGATGAATTTTTGCAAGTTGCATTACGGAAAAATAATATTACACTTTTCCATTAACAAAGTTCTAAATCATGTTGTGATTCACTCACTCTGGATGAATTTTTGCAAGTTGCATTGCAATACGGAAATAATATTACACTTTTCCATTAACAAAGTTCTAAATCATGTTTTTATTCCCCTCTGGATTAAATTTTTTTGCTGTTCTGTTTCATTCATGAATCGATGAATCGATGAATTTTTGCAAGTTGCATTACGGAAAAATAATATTACACTTTTCCATTAACAAAGTTCTAAATCATGTTGTGATTCACTCACTCTGGATGAATTTTTGCAAGTTGCATTGCAATAAGGAAATAATATTACACTTTTCCATTAACAAAGTTATAAATCATGTTTTGATTCCACTCTGGATTAAATTTTTTTGCTGTACTGTTTCATTCATGAATCGATGAATCGATGAATTTTTGCAAGTTGCATTACGGAAAAATAATATTACACTTTTCCATTAACAAAGTTCTAAATCCTGTTGTGATTCCACTCTGGATTACATTTTTTTGCTGTCTGTTTCATTCATGAATCGATGAATCGATGAATTTTTTGCAAGTTGCATTACGGAAAAATAATATTACACTTTTCCATTAACAAAGTTATAAATCATGTTTTGATTCCACTCTAGATTACATTTTTTTGCTGTACTGTTTCATTCATGAATCGATGAATCGATGAATTTTTGCAAGTTGCATTGTAATACGGAAATAATATTACACTTTTCCATTAACAAAGTTATAAATCATGTTTTGATTCCACTCTGGATTAAAAAATTTTGCTGTACTGTTTTCATTCATGAATCGATGAATCGATGAATTTTTGCAAGTTGCATTACGGAAAAATAATATTACACTTTTCCATTAACAAAGTTCTAAATCATGTTGTGATTCACTCACTCTGGATGAATTTTTGCAAGTTGCATTGCAATAAGGAAATAATATTACACTTTTCCATTAACAAAGTTCTAAATCATGTTTTTATTCCCCTCTGGATTAAATTTTTTTGCTGTTCTGTTTCATTCATGAATCGATGAATCGATGAATTTTTGCAAGTTGCATTACGGAAAAATAATATTACACTTTTCCATTAACAAAGTTCTAAATCATGTTGTGATTCACTCACTCTGGATGAATTTTTGCAAGTTGCATTGCAATAAGGAAATAATATTACACTTTTCCATTAACAAAGTTATAAATCATGTTTTGATTCCACTCTGGATTAAAATTTTTTGCTGTACTGTTTCATTCATGAATCGATGAATCGATGAATTTTTGCAAGTTGCATTACGGAAAAATAATATTACACTTTTCCATTAACAAAGTTCTAAATCCTGTTGTGATTCCACTCTGGATTACATTTTTTTGCTGTCTGTTTCATTCATAAATCGATGAATCGATGAATTTTTTGCAAGTTGCATTACGGAAAAACAATATTACACTTTTCCATTAACAAAGTTATAAATCATGTTTTGATTCCACTCTAGATTACATTTTTTTGCTGTACTGTTTCATTCATGAATCGATGAATCGATGAATTTTTGCAAGTTGCATTGTAATACGGAAATAATATTACACTTTTCCATTAACAAAGTTATAAATCATGTTTTGATTCCACTCTGGATTAGATTTTTTTGCTGTACTGTTTTCATTCATGAATCGATGAATCGATGAATTTTTGCAAGTTGCATTACGGAAAAATAATATTACACTTTTCCATTAATAAAGTTCTAAATCATGTTGTGATTCACTCACTCTGGATGAATTTTTGCAAGTTGCATTGCAATAAGGAAATAATATTACACTTTTCCATTAACAAAGTTCTAAATCATGTTTTTATTCCCCTCTGGATTAAATTTTTTTGCTGTTCTGTTTCATTCATGAATCGATGAATCGATGAATTTTTGCAAGTTGCATTACGGAAAAATAATATTACACTTTTCCATTAACAAAGTTCTAAATCATGTTGTGATTCACTCACTCTGGATGAATTTTTGCAAGTTGCATTGCAATAAGGAAATAATATTACACTTTTCCATTAACAAAGTTATAAATCATGTTTTGATTCCACTCTGGATTAAATTTTTTTGCTGTACTGTTTCATTCATGAATCGATGAATCGATGAATTTTTGCAAGTTGCATTACGGAAAAATAATATTACACTTTTCCATTAACAAAGTTCTAAATCCTGTTGTGATTCCACTCTGGATTACATTTTTTTGCTGTCTGTTTCATTCATGAATCGATGAATCGATGAATTTTTTGCAAGTTGCATTACGGAAAAATAATATTACACTTTTCCATTAACAAAGTTATAAATCATGTATTGATTCCACTCTAGATTACATTTTTTTGCTGTACTGTTTCATTCATGAATCGATGAATCGATGAATTTTTGCAAGTTGCATTGTAATACGGAAATAATATTACACTTTTCCATTAACAAAGTTATAAATCATGTTTTGATTCCACTCTGGATTAAAATTTTTTGCTGTACTGTTTTCATTCATGAATCGATGAATCGATGAATTTTTGCAAGTTGCATTACGGAAAAATAATATTACACTTTTCCATTAACAAAGTTATAAATCATGTTTTGATTCCACTCTGGATTAAATTTTTTTAAATTGAACATAAATGTTTTGTACACTCAGTGTATATACTTCATTTCATTAAAACTAAGACAATTAAAAAGTACTGACTGCTCAACATCTGCTCTGACGACGAGCTCATGTCTGAAGGAGACGACACCTGCGAGGGTAAAAAAAAAAACACGCCCTGTTAAGAACTCTTTTTATTTTTTAAAATATGTTTTTATATATATTGACTTTCACTGTTTCATTCATGAATCGATGAATCGATGAATTTTTGCAAGTTGCATTACGGAAAAATAATATTACACTTTTCCATTAACAAAATGTTCCATGAACATAATGTTTTGTACACTCAGTGTATATACTTCATTTCATTAAAACTAAGACAATTAAAAAGTACTGACTGCTCAACATCTGCTCTGACGACGAGCTCATGTCTGAAGGAGACGACACCTGCGAGGGTAAAAAAAAAAACACGCCCTGTTAAGAACTCTTTTTATTTTTTAAAATATGTTTTTATATATATTGACTTTCACTGTTTCATTCATGAATCGATGAATCGATGAATTTTTGCAAGTTGCATTACGGAAAAATAATATTACACTTTTCCATTAACAAAGTTCTAAATCATGTTTTGATTCACTCACTCTGGATTACATTTTTTTGCTGTTCTGTTTCATTCATGAATCGCTGAATCGATGAATTTTTGCAAGTTGCATTACGGAAAAATAATATTACACTTTTCCATTAACAAAGTTCTAAATCATGTTGTGATTCACTCACTCTGGATGAATTTTTGCAAGTTGCATCGCAATACGGAAATAATATTACACTTTTCCATTAACAAAGTTATAAATCATGTTTTGATTCCACTCTGGATTAAAATTTTTTAAATTGAACATAATGTTTTGTACACTCAGTGTATATACTTCATTTCATTAAAACTAAGACAATTAAAAAGTACTGACTGCTCAACATCTGCTCTGACGACGAGCTCATGTCTGAAGGAGACGACACCTGCGAGGGTAAAAAAAAAAACACGCCCTGTTAAGAACTCTTTTTATTTTTTAAAATATGTTTTTATATATATTGACTTTCACTGTTTCATTCATGAATCGATGAATCGATGAATTTTTGCAAGTTGCATTACGGAAAAATAATATTACACTTTTCCATTAACAAAGTTCTAAATCATGTTTTGATTCACTCACTCTGAATTACATTTTTTTGCTGTTCTGTTTCATTCATGAATCGCTGAATCGATGAATTTTTGCAAGTTGCATTACGGAAAAATAATATTACACTTTTCCATTAACAAAGTTCTAAATCATGTTTTGATTCACTCACTCTGGATTACATTTTTTTGCTGTTCTGTTTCATTCATGAATCGCTGAATCGATGAATTTTTGCAAGTTGCATTACGGAAAAATAATATTACACTTTTCCATTAACAAAGTTCTAAATCATGTTGTGATTCACTCACTCTGGACTACATTTTTTTGCTGTTCTGTTTCATTCATGAATCGATGAATCGATGAATTTTTGCAAGTTGCATTACGGAAAAATAATATTACACTTTTCCATTAACAAAGTTCTAAATCATGTTGTGATTCACTCACTCTGGATGAATTTTTGCAAGTTGCATTGCAATACGGAAATAATATTACACTTTTCCATTAACAAAGTTCTAAATCATGTTTTTATTCCCCTCTGGATTAAATTTTTTTGCTGTTCTGTTTCATTCATGAATCGATGAATCGATGAATTTTTGCAAGTTGCATTACGGAAAAATAATATTACACTTTTCCATTAACAAAGTTCTAAATCATGTTGTGATTCACTCACTCTGGATGAATTTTTGCAAGTTGCATTGCAATAAGGAAATAATATTACACTTTTCCATTAACAAAGTTATAAATCATGTTTTGATTCCACTCTGGATTAAATTTTTTTGCTGTACTGTTTCATTCATGAATCGATGAATCGATGAATTTTTGCAAGTTGCATTACGGAAAAATAATATTACACTTTTCCATTAACAAAGTTCTAAATCCTGTTGTGATTCCACTCTGGATTACATTTTTTTGCTGTCTGTTTCATTCATGAATCGATGAATCGATGAATTTTTTGCAAGTTGCATTACGGAAAAATAATATTACACTTTTCCATTAACAAAGTTATAAATCATGTTTTGATTCCACTCTAGATTACATTTTTTTGCTGTACTGTTTCATTCATGAATCGATGAATCGATGAATTTTTGCAAGTTGCATTGTAATACGGAAATAATATTACACTTTTCCATTAACAAAGTTATAAATCATGTTTTGATTCCACTCTGGATTAAAAAATTTTGCTGTACTGTTTTCATTCATGAATCGATGAATCGATGAATTTTTGCAAGTTGCATTACGGAAAAATAATATTACACTTTTCCATTAACAAAGTTCTAAATCATGTTGTGATTCACTCACTCTGGATGAATTTTTGCAAGTTGCATTGCAATAAGGAAATAATATTACACTTTTCCATTAACAAAGTTCTAAATCATGTTTTTATTCCCCTCTGGATTAAATTTTTTTGCTGTTCTGTTTCATTCATGAATCGATGAATCGATGAATTTTTGCAAGTTGCATTACGGAAAAATAATATTACACTTTTCCATTAACAAAGTTCTAAATCATGTTGTGATTCACTCACTCTGGATGAATTTTTGCAAGTTGCATTGCAATAAGGAAATAATATTACACTTTTCCATTAACAAAGTTATAAATCATGTTTTGATTCCACTCTGGATTAAATTTTTTTGCTGTACTGTTTCATTCATGAATCGATGAATCGATGAATTTTTGCAAGTTGCATTACGGAAAAATAATATTACACTTTTCCATTAACAAAGTTCTAAATCCTGTTGTGATTCCACTCTGGATTACATTTTTTTGCTGTCTGTTTCATTCATGAATCGATGAATCGATGAATTTTTTGCTAGTTGCATTACGGAAAAACAATATTACACTTTTCCATTAACAAAGTTATAAATCATGTTTTGATTCCACTCTAGATTACATTTTTTTGCTGTACTGTTTCATTCATGAATCGATGAATCGATGAATTTTTGCAAGTTGCATTGTAATACGGAAATAATATTACACTTTTCCATTAACAAAGTTATAAATCATGTTTTGATTCCACTCTGGATTAGAATTTTTTGCTGTACTGTTTTCATTCATGAATCGATGAATCGATGAATTTTTGCAAGTTGCATTACGGAAAAATAATATTACACTTTTCCATTAATAAAGTTCTAAATCATGTTGTGATTCACTCACTCTGGATGAATTTTTGCAAGTTGCATTGCAATAAGGAAATAATATTACACTTTTCCATTAACAAAGTTCTAAATCATGTTTTTATTCCCCTCTGGATTAAATTTTTTTGCTGTTCTGTTTCATTCATGAATCGATGAATCGATGAATTTTTGCAAGTTGCATTACGGAAAAATAATATTACACTTTTCCATTAACAAAGTTCTAAATCATGTTGTGATTCACTCACTCTGGATGAATTTTTGCAAGTTGCATTGCAATAAGGAAATAATATTACACTTTTCCATTAACAAAGTTATAAATCATGTTTTGATTCCACTCTGGATTAAATTTTTTTGCTGTACTGTTTCATTCATGAATCGATGAATCGATGAATTTTTGCAAGTTGCATTACGGAAAAATAATATTACACTTTTCCATTAACAAAGTTCTAAATCCTGTTGTGATTCCACTCTGGATTACATTTTTTTGCTGTCTGTTTCATTCATGAATCGATGAATCAATGAATTTTTTGCAAGTTGCATTACGGAAAAATAATATTACACTTTTCCATTAACAAAGTTATAAATCATGTTTTGATTCCACTCTAGATTACATTTTTTTGCTGTACTGTTTCATTCATGAATCGATGAATCGATGAATTTTTGCAAGTTGCATTGTAATACGGAAATAATATTACACTTTTCCATTAACAAAGTTATAAATCATGTTTTGATTCCACTCTGGATTAGAATTTTTTGCTGTACTGTTTTCATTCATGAATCGATGAATCGATGAATTTTTGCAAGTTGCATTACGGAAAAATAATATTACACTTTTCCATTAATAAAGTTCTAAATCATGTTGTGATTCACTCACTCTGGATGAATTTTTGCAAGTTGCATTGCAATAAGGAAATAATATTACACTTTTCCATTAACAAAGTTATAAATCATGTTTTGATTCCACTCTGGATTAAATTTTTTTAAATTGAACATAAATGTTTTGTACACTCAGTGTATATACTTCATTTCATTAAAACTAAGACAATTAAAAAGTACTGACTGCTCAACATCTGCTCTGACGACGAGCTCATGTCTGAAGGAGACGACACCTGCGAGGGTAAAAAAAAAAACACGCCCTGTTAAGAACTCTTTTTATTTTTTAAAATATGTTTTTATATATATTGACTTTCACTGTTTCATTCATGAATCGATGAATCGATGAATTTTTGCAAGTTGCATTACGGAAAAATAATATTACACTTTTCCATTAACAAAGTTCTAAATCATGTTTTGATTCACTCACTCTGGATTAAATTTTTTTGCTGTACTGTTTCATTCATGAATCGCTGAATCGATGAATTTTTGCAAGTTGCATTACGGAAAAATAATATTACACTTTTCCATTAACAAAGTTCTAAATCATGTTTTGATTCACTCACTCTGGATTACATTTTTTTGCTGTTCTGTTTCATTCATGAATCGCTGAATCGATGAATTTTTGCAAGTTGCATTACGGAAAAATAATATTACACTTTTCCATTAACAAAGTTCTAAATCATGTTGTGATTCACTCACTCTGGATGAATTTTTGCAAGTTGCATTGCAATACGGAAATAATATTACACTTTTCCATTAACAAAGTTATAAATCATGTTTTGATTGGATTAAATTTTTTTAAATTGAACATAATGTTTTGTACACTCAGTG
The DNA here is from genome assembly GCF_013265735.2 of Oncorhynchus mykiss. NCBI lineage: Eukaryota > Metazoa > Chordata > Actinopteri > Salmoniformes > Salmonidae > Oncorhynchus > Oncorhynchus mykiss. Next base: position 97,275 of record NW_023493813.1, read on the forward strand.
TATATACTTCATTTCATTAAAACTAAGACAATTAAAAAGTACTGACTGCTCAACATCTGCTCTGACGACGAGCTCATGTCTGAAGGAGACGACACCTGCGAGGGTAAAAAAAAAAACACGCCCTGTTAAGAACTCTTTTTATTTTTTAAAATATGTTTTTATATATATTGACTTTCACTGTTTCATTCATGAATCGATGAATCGATGAATTTTTGCAAGTTGCATTACGGAAAAATAATATTACACTTTTCCATTAACAAAATGTTCCATGAACATAATGTTTTGTACACTCAGTGTATATACTTCATTTCATTAAAACTAAGACAATTAAAAAGTACTGACTGCTCAACATCTGCTCTGACGACGAGCTCATGTCTGAAGGAGACGACACCTGCGAGGGTAAAAAAAAAAAACACGCCCTGTTAAGAACTCTTTTTATTTTTTAAAATATGTTTTTATATATATTGACTTTCACTGTTTCATTCATGAATCGATGAATCGATGAATTTTTGCAAGTTGCATTACGGAAAAATAATATTACACTTTTCCATTAACAAAGTTCTAAATCATGTTTTGATTCACTCACTCTGGATTACATTTTTTTGCTGTTCTGTTTCATTCATGAATCGCTGAATCGATGAATTTTTGCAAGTTGCATTACGGAAAAATAATATTACACTTTTCCATTAACAAAGTTCTAAATCATGTTGTGATTCACTCACTCTGGATGAATTTTTGCAAGTTGCATTGCAATACGGAAATAATATTACACTTTTCCATTAACAAAGTTATAAATCATGTTTTGATTCCACTCTGGATTAAATTTTTTTGCTGTACTGTTTCATTCATGAATCGATGAATCGATGAATTTTTGCAAGTTGCATTACGGAAAAATAATATTACACTTTTCCATTAACAAAGTTCTAAATCATGTTGTGATTCACTCACTCTGGATGAATTTTTGCAAGTTGCATTGCAATAAGGAAATAATATTACACTTTTCCATTAACAAAGTTATAAATCATGTTTTGATTGGATTAAATTTTTTTATATTGAACATAATGTTTTGTACACTCAGTGTATATACTTCATTTCATTAAAACTAAGACAATTAAAAAGTACTGACTGCTCAACATCTGCTCTGACGACGAGCTCATGTCTGAAGGAGACGACACCTGCGAGGGTAAAAAAAAAAACACGCCCTGTTAAGAACTCTTTTTATTTTTTAAAATATGTTTTTATATATATTGACTTTCACTGTTTCATTCATGAATCGATGAATCGATGAATTTTTGCAAGTTGCATTACGGAAAAATAATATTACACTTTTCCATTAACAAAGTTCTAAATCATGTTTTGATTCACTCACTCTGGATGAATTTTTGCAAGTTGCATTGCAATACGGAAATAATATTACACTTTTCCATTAACAAAGTTCTAAATCATGTTTTTATTCCCCTCTGGATTAAATTTTTTTGCTGTTCTGTTTCATTCATGAATCGATGAATCGATGAATTTTTGCAAGTTGCATTACGGAAAAATAATATTACACTTTTCCATTAACAAAGTTCTAAATCATGTTGTGATTCACTCACTCTGGATGAATTTTTGCAAGTTGCATTGCAATAAGGAAATAATATTACACTTTTCCATTAACAAAGTTATAAATCATGTTTTGATTCCACTCTGGATTAAATTTTTTTGCTGTACTGTTTCATTCATGAATCGATGAATCGATGAATTTTTGCAAGTTGCATTACGGAAAAATAATATTACACTTTTCCATTAACAAAGTTCTAAATCCTGTTGTGATTCCACTCTGGATTACATTTTTTTGCTGTCTGTTTCATTCATGAATCGATGAATCGATGAATTTTTTGCTAGTTGCATTACGGAAAAACAATATTACACTTTTCCATTAACAAAGTTCTAAATCATGTTGTGATTCACTCACTCTGGATGAATTTTTGCAAGTTGCATTGCAATAAGGAAATAATATTACACTTTTCCATTAACAAAGTTATAAATCATGTTTTGATTGGATTAAATTTTTTTATATTGAACATAATGTTTTGTACACTCAGTGTATATACTTCATTTCATTAAAACTAAGACAATTAAAAAGTACTGACTGCTCAACATCTGCTCTGACGACGAGCTCATGTCTGAAGGAGACGACACCTGCGAGGGTAAAAAAAAAAACACGCCCTGTTAAGAACTCTTTTTATTTTTTAAAATATGTTTTTATATATATTGACTTTCACTGTTTCATTCATGAATCGATGAATCGATGAATTTTTGCAAGTTGCATTACGGAAAAATAATATTACACTTTTCCATTAACAAAGTTCTAAATCATGTTTTGATTCACTCACTCTGGATGAATTTTTGCAAGTTGCATTGCAATACGGAAATAATATTACACTTTTCCATTAACAAAGTTCTAAATCATGTTTTTATTCCCCTCTGGATTAAATTTTTTTGCTGTTCTGTTTCATTCATGAATCGATGAATCGATGAATTTTTGCAAGTTGCATTACGGAAAAATAATATTACACTTTTCCATTAACAAAGTTCTAAATCATGTTGTGATTCACTCACTCTGGATGAATTTTTGCAAGTTGCATTGCAATAAGGAAATAATATTACACTTTTCCATTAACAAAGTTATAAATCATGTTTTGATTCCACTCTGGATTAAATTTTTTTGCTGTACTGTTTCATTCATGAATCGATGAATCGATGAATTTTTGCAAGTTGCATTACGGAAAAATAATATTACACTTTTCCATTAACAAAGTTCTAAATCCTGTTGTGATTCCACTCTGGATTACATTTTTTTGCTGTCTGTTTCATTCATGAATCGATGAATCGATGAATTTTTTGCTAGTTGCATTACGGAAAAACAATATTACACTTTTCCATTAACAAAGTTATAAATCATGTTTTGATTCCACTCTAGATTACATTTTTTTGCTGTACTGTTTCATTCATGAATCGATGAATCGATGAATTTTTGCAAGTTGCATTACGGAAAAATAATATTACACTTTTCCATTAACAAAGTTCTAAATCCTGTTGTGATTCCACTCTGGATTACATTTTTTTGCTGTCTGTTTCATTCATGAATCGATGAATCGATGAATTTTTTGCAAGTTGCATTACGGAAAAATAATATTACACTTTTCCATTAACAAAGTTATAAATCATGTTTTGATTCCACTCTAGATTACATTTTTTTGCTGTACTGTTTCATTCATGAATCGATGAATCGATGAATTTTTGCAAGTTGCATTGTAATACGGAAATAATATTACACTTTTCCATTAACAAAGTTATAAATCATGTTTTGATTCCACTCTGGATTAAAAAATTTTGCTGTACTGTTTTCATTCATGAATCGATGAATCGATGAATTTTTGCAAGTTGCATTACGGAAAAATAATATTACACTTTTCCATTAACAAAGTTCTAAATCATGTTGTGATTCACTCACTCTGGATGAATTTTTGCAAGTTGCATTGCAATAAGGAAATAATATTACACTTTTCCATTAACAAAGTTCTAAATCATGTTTTTATTCCCCTCTGGATTAAATTTTTTTGCTGTTCTGTTTCATTCATGAATCGATGAATCGATGAATTTTTGCAAGTTGCATTACGGAAAAATAATATTACACTTTTCCATTAACAAAGTTCTAAATCATGTTGTGATTCACTCACTCTGGATGAATTTTTGCAAGTTGCATTGCAATAAGGAAATAATATTACACTTTTCCATTAACAAAGTTATAAATCATGTTTTGATTCCACTCTGGATTAAATTTTTTTGCTGTACTGTTTCATTCATGAATCGATGAATCGATGAATTTTTGCAAGTTGCATTACGGAAAAATAATATTACACTTTTCCATTAACAAAGTTCTAAATCCTGTTGTGATTCCACTCTGGATTACATTTTTTTGCTGTCTGTTTCATTCATGAATCGATGAATCGATGAATTTTTTGCTAGTTGCATTACGGAAAAACAATATTACACTTTTCCATTAACAAAGTTATAAATCATGTTTTGATTCCACTCTAGATTACATTTTTTTGCTGTACTGTTTCATTCATGAATCGATGAATCGATGAATTTTTGCAAGTTGCATTGTAATACGGAAATAATATTACACTTTTCCATTAACAAAGTTATAAATCATGTTTTGATTCCACTCTGGATTAGAATTTTTTGCTGTACTGTTTTCATTCATGAATCGATGAATCGATGAATTTTTGCAAGTTGCATTACGGAAAAATAATATTACACTTTTCCATTAATAAAGTTCTAAATCATGTTGTGATTCACTCACTCTGGATGAATTTTTGCAAGTTGCATTGCAATAAGGAAATAATATTACACTTTTCCATTAACAAAGTTCTAAATCATGTTTTTATTCCCCTCTGGATTAAATTTTTTTGCTGTTCTGTTTCATTCATGAATCGATGAATCGATGAATTTTTGCAAGTTGCATTACGGAAAAATAATATTACACTTTTCCATTAACAAAGTTCTAAATCATGTTGTGATTCACTCACTCTGGATGAATTTTTGCAAGTTGCATTGCAATAAGGAAATAATATTACACTTTTCCATTAACAAAGTTATAAATCATGTTTTGATTCCACTCTGGATTAAATTTTTTTGCTGTACTGTTTCATTCATGAATCGATGAATCGATGAATTTTTGCAAGTTGCATTACGGAAAAATAATATTACACTTTTCCATTAACAAAGTTCTAAATCCTGTTGTGATTCCACTCTGGATTACATTTTTTTGCTGTCTGTTTCATTCATGAATCGATGAATCAATGAATTTTTTGCAAGTTGCATTACGGAAAAATAATATTACACTTTTCCATTAACAAAGTTATAAATCATGTTTTGATTCCACTCTAGATTACATTTTTTTGCTGTACTGTTTCATTCATGAATCGATGAATCGATGAATTTTTGCAAGTTGCATTGTAATACGGAAATAATATTACACTTTTCCATTAACAAAGTTATAAATCATGTTTTGATTCCACTCTGGATTAGAATTTTTTGCTGTACTGTTTTCATTCATGAATCGATGAATCGATGAATTTTTGCAAGTTGCATTACGGAAAAATAATATTACACTTTTCCATTAATAAAGTTCTAAATCATGTTGTGATTCACTCACTCTGGATGAATTTTTGCAAGTTGCATTGCAATAAGGAAATAATATTACACTTTTCCATTAACAAAGTTATAAATCATGTTTTGATTCCACTCTGGATTAAATTTTTTTAAATTGAACATAAATGTTTTGTACACTCAGTGTATATACTTCATTTCATTAAAACTAAGACAATTAAAAAGTACTGACTGCTCAACATCTGCTCTGACGACGAGCTCATGTCTGAAGGAGACGACACCTGCGAGGGTAAAAAAAAAAACACGCCCTGTTAAGAACTCTTTTTATTTTTTAAAATATGTTTTTATATATATTGACTTTCACTGTTTCATTCATGAATCGATGAATCGATGAATTTTTGCAAGTTGCATTACGGAAAAATAATATTACACTTTTCCATTAACAAAGTTCTAAATCATGTTTTGATTCACTCACTCTGGATTAAATTTTTTTGCTGTACTGTTTCATTCATGAATCGCTGAATCGATGAATTTTTGCAAGTTGCATTACGGAAAAATAATATTACACTTTTCCATTAACAAAGTTCTAAATCATGTTTTGATTCACTCACTCTGGATTACATTTTTTTGCTGTTCTGTTTCATTCATGAATCGCTGAATCGATGAATTTTTGCAAGTTGCATTACGGAAAAATAATATTACACTTTTCCATTAACAAAGTTCTAAATCATGTTGTGATTCACTCACTCTGGATGAATTTTTGCAAGTTGCATTGCAATACGGAAATAATATTACACTTTTCCATTAACAAAGTTATAAATCATGTTTTGATTGGATTACATTTTTTTAAATTGAACATAATGTTTTGTACACTCAGTGTATATACTTCATTTCATTAAAACTAAGACAATTAAAAAGTACTGACTGCTCAACATCTGCTCTGACGACGAGCTCATGTCTGAAGGAGACGACACCTGCGAGGGTAAAAAAAAAAACACGCCCTGTTAAGAACTCTTTTTATTTTTTAAAATATGTTTTTATATATATTGACTTTCACTGTTTCATTCATGAATCGATGAATCGATGAATTTTTGCAAGTTGCATTACGGAAAAATAATATTACACTTTTCCATTAACAAAGTTCTAAATCATGTTTTGATTCACTCACTCTGGATTACATTTTTTTGCTGTTCTGTTTCATTCATGAATCGCTGAATCGATGAATTTTTGCAAGTTGCATTACGGAAAAATAATATTACACTTTTCCATTAACAAAGTTCTAAATCATGTTGTGATTCACTCACTCTGGATGAATTTTTGCAAGTTGCATTGCAATACGGAAATAATATTACACTTTTCCATTAACAAAGTTATAAATCATGTTTTGATTCCACTCTGGATTAAATTTTTTTGCTGTACTGTTTCATTCATGAATCGATGAATCGATGAATTTTTGCAAGTTGCATTACGGAAAAATAATATTACACTTTTCCATTAACAAAGTTCTAAATCATGTTGTGATTCACTCACTCTGGATGAATTTTTGCAAGTTGCATTGCAATAAGGAAATAATATTACACTTTTCCATTAACAAAGTTATAAATCATGTTTTGATTGGATTAAATTTTTTTATATTGAACATAATGTTTTGTACACTCAGTGTATATACTTCATTTCATTAAAACTAAGACAATTAAAAAGTACTGACTGCTCAACATCTGCTCTGACGACGAGCTCATGTCTGAAGGAGACGACACCTGCGAGGGTAAAAAAAAAAACACGCCCTGTTAAGAACTCTTTTTATTTTTTAAAATATGTTTTTATATATATTGACTTTCACTGTTTCATTCATGAATCGATGAATCGATGAATTTTTGCAAGTTGCATTACGGAAAAATAATATTACACTTTTCCATTAACAAAGTTCTAAATCATGTTTTGATTCACTCACTCTGGATGAATTTTTGCAAGTTGCATTGCAATACGGAAATAATATTACACTTTTCCATTAACAAAGTTCTAAATCATGTTTTTATTCCCCTCTGGATTAAATTTTTTTGCTGTTCTGTTTCATTCATGAATCGATGAATCGATGAATTTTTGCAAGTTGCATTACGGAAAAATAATATTACACTTTTCCATTAACAAAGTTCTAAATCATGTTGTGATTCACTCACTCTGGATGAATTTTTGCAAGTTGCATTGCAATAAGGAAATAATATTACACTTTTCCATTAACAAAGTTATAAATCATGTTTTGATTCCACTCTGGATTAAATTTTTTTGCTGTACTGTTTCATTCATGAATCGATGAATCGATGAATTTTTGCAAGTTGCATTACGGAAAAATAATATTACACTTTTCCATTAACAAAGTTCTAAATCCTGTTGTGATTCCACTCTGGATTACATTTTTTTGCTGTCTGTTTCATTCATGAATCGATGAATCAATGAATTTTTTGCAAGTTGCATTACGGAAAAATAATATTACACTTTTCCATTAACAAAGTTATAAATCATGTTTTGATTCCACTCTAGATTACATTTTTTTGCTGTACTGTTTCATTCATGAATCGATGAATCGATGAATTTTTGCAAGTTGCATTGTAATACGGAAATAATATTACACTTTTCCATTAACAAAGTTATAAATCATGTTTTGATTCCACTCTGGATTAGAATTTTTTGCTGTACTGTTTTCATTCATGAATCGATGAATCGATGAATTTTTGCAAGTTGCATTACGGAAAAATAATATTACACTTTTCCATTAATAAAGTTCTAAATCATGTTGTGATTCACTCACTCTGGATGAATTTTTGCAAGTTGCATTGCAATAAGGAAATAATATTACACTTTTCCATTAACAAAGTTATAAATCATGTTTTGATTCCACTCTGGATTAAATTTTTTTAAATTGAACATAAATGTTTTGTACACTCAGTGTATATACTTCATTTCATTAAAACTAAGACAATTAAAAAGTACTGACTGCTCAACATCTGCTCTGACGACGAGCTCATGTCTGAAGGAGACGACACCTGCGAGGGTAAAAAAAAAAAACACGCCCTGTTAAGAACTCTTTTTATTTTTTAAAATATGTTTTTATATATATTGACTTTCACTGTTTCATTCATGAATCGATGAATCGATGAATTTTTGCAAGTTGCATTACGGAAAAATAATATTACACTTTTCCATTAACAAAGTTCTAAATCATGTTTTGATTCACTCACTCTGGATTACATTTTTTTGCTGTACTGTTTCATTCATGAATCGCTGAATCGATGAATTTTTGCAAGTTGCATTACGGAAAAATAATATTACACTTTTCCATTAACAAAGTTCTAAATCATGTTTTGATTCACTCACTCTGGATTACATTTTTTTGCTGTTCTGTTTCATTCATGAATCGCTGAATCGATGAATTTTTGCAAGTTGCATTACGGAAAAATAATATTACACTTTTCCATTAACAAAGTTCTAAATCATGTTGTGATTCACTCACTCTGGATGAATTTTTGCAAGTTGCATTGCAATACGGAAATAATATTACACTTTTCCATTAACAAAGTTATAAATCATGTTTTGATTGGATTAAATTTTTTTAAATTGAACATAATGTTTTGTACACTCAGTGTATATACTTCATTTCATTAAAACTAAGACAATTAAAAAGTACTGACTGCTCAACATCTGCTCTGACGACGAGCTCATGTCTGAAGGAGACGACACCTGCGAGGGTAAAAAAAAAAACACGCCCTGTTAAGAACTCTTTTTATTTTTTAAAATATGTTTTTATATATATTGACTTTCACTGTTTCATTCATGAATCGATGAATCGATGAATTTTTGCAAGTTGCATTACGGAAAAATAATATTACACTTTTCCATTAACAAAATGTTCCATGAACATAATGTTTTGTACACTCAGTGTATATACTTCATTTCATTAAAACTAAGACAATTAAAAAGTACTGACTGCTCAACATCTGCTCTGACGACGAGCTCATGTCTGAAGGAGACGACACCTGCGAGGGTAAAAAAAAAAACACGCCCTTTTAAGAACTCTTTTTATTTTTTAAAATATGTTTTTATATATATTGACTTTCACTGTTTCATTCATGAATCGATGAATCGATGAATTTTTGCAAGTTGCATTACGGAAAAATAATATTACACTTTTCCATTAACAAAGTTCTAAATCATGTTTTGATTCACTCACTCTGGATTACATTTTTTTGCTGTTCTGTTTCATTCATGAATCGCTGAATCGATGAATTTTTGCAAGTTGCATTACGGAAAAATAATATTACACTTTTCCATTAACAAAGTTCTAAATCATGTTGTGATTCACTCACTCTGGATGAATTTTTGCAAGTTGCATTGCAATACGGAAATAATATTACACTTTTCCATTAACAAAGTTATAAATCATGTTTTGATTCCACTCTGGATTAAATTTTTTTGCTGTACTGTTTCATTCATGAATCGATGAATCGATGAATTTTTGCAAGTTGCATTACGGAAAAATAATATTACACTTTTCCATTAACAAAGTTCTAAATCATGTTGTGATTCACTCACTCTGGATGAATTTTTGCAAGTTGCATTGCAATAAGGAAATAATATTACACTTTTCCATTAACAAAGTTATAAATCATGTTTTGATTGGATTAAATTTTTTTATATTGAACATAATGTTTTGTACACTCAGTGTATATACTTCATTTCATTAAAACTAAGACAATTAAAAAGTACTGACTGCTCAACATCTGCTCTGACGACGAGCTCATGTCTGAAGGAGACGACACCTGCGAGGGTAAAAAAAAAAACACGCCCTGTTAAGAACTCTTTTTATTTTTTAAAATATGTTTTTATATATATTGACTTTCACTGTTTCATTCATGAATCGATGAATCGATGAATTTTTGCAAGTTGCATTACGGAAAAATAATATTACACTTTTCCATTAACAAAATGTTCCATGAACATAATGTTTTGTACACTCAGTGTATATACTTCATTTCATTAAAACTAAGACAATTAAAAAGTACTGACTGCTCAACATCTGCTCTGACGACGAGCTCATGTCTAAAGGAGACGACACCTGCGAGGGTAAAAAAAAAAACACGCCCTGTTAAGAACTCTTTTTATTTTTTAAAATATGTTTTTATATATATTGACTTTCACTGTTTCATTCATGAATCGATGAATCGATGAATTTTTGCAAGTTGCATTACGGAAAAATAATATTACACTTTTCCATTAACAAAGTTCTAAATCATGTTGTGATTCACTCACTCTGGATGAATTTTTGCAAGTTGCATTGCAATACGGAAATAATATTACACTTTTCCATTAACAAAGTTCTAAATCATGTTTTGACTCTGGATTACATTTTTTTGCTGTTCTGTTTCATTCATGAATCGATGAATCGATGAATTTTTGCAAGTTGCATTACGGAAAAATAATATTACACTTTTCCATTAACAAAGTTATAAATCATGTTTTGATTCCACTCTGGATTAAATTTTTTTGCTGTACTGTTTCATTCATGAATCGATGAATCGATGAATTTTTGCAAGTTGCATTACGGAAAAATAATATTACACTTTTCCATTAACAAAGTTCTAAATCATGTTGTGATTCACTCACTCTGGATGAATTTTTGCAAGTTGCATTGCAATAAGGAAATAATATTACACTTTTCCATTAACAAAGTTATAAATCATGTTTTGATTGGATTAATTTTTTTTAAATTGAACATAATGTTTTGTACACTCAGTGTATATACTTCATTTCATTAAAACTAAGACAATTAAAAAGTACTGACTGCTCAACATCTGCTCTGACGACGAGCTCATGTCTGAAGGAGACGACACCTGCGAGGGTAAAAAAAAAAACACGCCCTGTTAAGAACTCTTTTTATTTTTTAAATATGTTTTTATATATATTGACTTTCACTGTTTCATTCATGAATCGATGAATCGATGAATTTTTGCAAGTTGCATTACGGAAAAATAATATTACACTTTTCCATTAACAAAATGTTCCATGAAGATAATGTTTTGTACACTCAGTGTATATACTTCATTTCATTAAAACTAAGACAATTAAAAAGTACTGACTGCTCAACATCTGCTCTGACGACGAGCTCATGTCTGAAGGAGACGACACCTGCGAGGGTAAAAAAAAAAACACGCCCTGTTAAGAACTCTTTTTATTTTTTAAAATATGTTTTTATATATATTGACTTTCACTGTTTCATTCATGAATCGATGAATCGATGAATTTTTGCAAGTTGCATTACGGAAAAATAATATTACAATTTTCCATTAACAAAGTTCTAAATCATGTTTTGATTCCTCTGGATTAATTTTTTTTAAAATTGAACATAATGTTTTGTACACTCAGTGTATATACTTCATTTCATTAAAACTAAGACAATTAAAAAGTACTGACTGCTCAACATCTGCTCTGACGACGAGCTCATGTCTGAAGGAGACGACACCTGCGAGGGTAAAAAAAAAAACACGCCCTGTTAAGAACTCTTTTTATTTTTTAAAATATGTTTTTATATATATTGACTTTCACTGTTTCATTCATGAATCGATGAATCGATGAATTTTTGCAAGTTGCATTACGGAAAAATAATATTACACTTTTCCATTAACAAAATGTTCCATGAACATAATGTTTTGTACACTCAGTGTATATACTTCATTTCATTAAAACTAAGACAATTAAAAAGTACTGACTGCTCAACATCTGCTCTGACGACGAGCTCATGTCTGAAGGAGACGACACCTGCGAGGGTAAAAAAAAAACACGCCCTGTTAAGAACTCTTTTTATTTTTTAAAATATGTTTTTATATATATTGACTTTCACTGTTTCATTCATGAATCGCTGAATCGATGAATTTTTGCAAGTTGCATTACGGAAAAATAATATTACACTTTTCCATTAACAAAGTTCTAAATCCTGTTGTGATTCCACTCTGGATTACATTTTTTTGCTGTCTGTTTCATTCATGAATCGATGAATCGATGAATTTTTTGCAAGTTGCATTACGGAAAAATAATATTACACTTTTCCATTAACAAAGTTCTAAATCCTGTTGTGATTCCACTCTGGATTACATTTTTTTGCTGTCTGTTTCATTCATGAATCGATGAATCGATGAATTTTTGCAAGTTGCATTGCAATAAGGAAATAATATTACACTTTTCCATTAACAAAGTTATAAATCATGTTTTGATTCCACTCTGGATTAAATTTTTTTGCTGTACTGTTTCATTCATGAATCGATGAATCGATGAATTTTTGCAAGTTGCATTACGGAAAAATAATATTACACTTTTCCATTAACAAAGTTCTAAATCATGTTGTGATTCACTCACTCTGGATGAATTTTTGCAAGTTGCATTGCAATAAGGAAATAATATTACACTTTTCCATTAACAAAGTTATAAATCATGTTTTGATTGGATTAAATTTTTTTATATTGAACATAATGTTTTGTACACTCAGTGTATATACTTCATTTCATTAAAACTAAGACAATTAAAAAGTACTGACTGCTCAACATCTGCTCTGACGACGAGCTCATGTCTGAAGGAGACGACACCTGCGAGGGTAAAAAAAAAAACACGCCCTGTTAAGAACTCTTTTTATTTTTTAAAATATGTTTTTATATATATTGACTTTCACTGTTTCATTCATGAATCGATGAATCGATGAATTTTTGCAAGTTGCATTACGGAAAAATAATATTACACTTTTCCATTAACAAAGTTCTAAATCATGTTTTGATTCACTCACTCTGGATGAATTTTTGCAAGTTGCATTGCAATACGGAAATAATATTACACTTTTCCATTAACAAAGTTCTAAATCATGTTTTTATTCCCCTCTGGATTAAATTTTTTTGCTGTTCTGTTTCATTCATGAATCGATGAATCGATGAATTTTTGCAAGTTGCATTACGGAAAAATAATATTACACTTTTCCATTAACAAAGTTCTAAATCATGTTGTGATTCACTCACTCTGGATGAATTTTTGCAAGTTGCATTGCAATAAGGAAATAATATTACACTTTTCCATTAACAAAGTTATAAATCATGTTTTGATTCCACTCTGGATTAAATTTTTTTGCTGTACTGTTTCATTCATGAATCGATGAATCGATGAATTTTTGCAAGTTGCATTACGGAAAAATAATATTACACTTTTCCATTAACAAAGTTCTAAATCCTGTTGTGATTCCACTCTGGATTACATTTTTTTGCTGTCTGTTTCATTCATGAATCGATGAATCAATGAATTTTTTGCAAGTTGCATTACGGAAAAATAATATTACACTTTTCCATTAACAAAGTTATAAATCATGTTTTGATTCCACTCTAGATTACATTTTTTTGCTGTACTGTTTCATTCATGAATCGATGAATCGATGAATTTTTGCAAGTTGCATTGTAATACGGAAATAATATTACACTTTTCCATTAACAAAGTTATAAATCATGTTTTGATTCCACTCTGGATTAGAATTTTTTGCTGTACTGTTTTCATTCATGAATCGATGAATCGATGAATTTTTGCAAGTTGCATTACGGAAAAATAATATTACACTTTTCCATTAATAAAGTTCTAAATCATGTTGTGATTCACTCACTCTGGATGAATTTTTGCAAGTTGCATTGCAATAAGGAAATAATATTACACTTTTCCATTAACAAAGTTATAAATCATGTTTTGATTCCACTCTGGATTAAATTTTTTTAAATTGAACATAAATGTTTTGTACACTCAGTGTATATACTTCATTTCATTAAAACTAAGACAATTAAAAAGTACTGACTGCTCAACATCTGCTCTGACGACGAGCTCATGTCTGAAGGAGACGACACCTGCGAGGGTAAAAAAAAAAACACGCCCTGTTAAGAACTCTTTTTATTTTTTAAAATATGTTTTTATATATATTGACTTTCACTGTTTCATTCATGAATCGATGAATCGATGAATTTTTGCAAGTTGCATTACGGAAAAATAATATTACACTTTTCCATTAACAAAGTTCTAAATCATGTTTTGATTCACTCACTCTGGATTACATTTTTTTGCTGTACTGTTTCATTCATGAATCGCTGAATCGATGAATTTTTGCAAGTTGCATTACGGAAAAATAATATTACACTTTTCCATTAACAAAGTTCTAAATCATGTTTTGATTCACTCACTCTGGATTACATTTTTTTGCTGTTCTGTTTCATTCATGAATCGCTGAATCGATGAATTTTTGCAAGTTGCATTACGGAAAAATAATATTACACTTTTCCATTAACAAAGTTCTAAATCATGTTGTGATTCACTCACTCTGGATGAATTTTTGCAAGTTGCATTGCAATACGGAAATAATATTACACTTTTCCATTAACAAAGTTATAAATCATGTTTTGATTGGATAAATTTTTTTTAAATTGAACATAATGTTTTGTACACTCAGTGTATATACTTCATTTCATTAAAACTAAGACAATTAAAAAGTACTGACTGCTCAACATCTGCTCTGACGACGAGCTCATGTCTGAAGGAGACGACACCTGCGAGGGTAAAAAAAAAACACGCCCTGTTAAGAACTCTTTTTATTTTTTAAAATATGTTTTTATATATATTGACTTTCACTGTTTCATTCATGAATCGATGAATCGATGAATTTTTGCAAGTTGCATTACGGAAAAATAATATTACACTTTTCCATTAACAAAATGTTCCATGAACATAATGTTTTGTACACTCAGTGTATATACTTCATTTCATTAAAACTAAGACAATTAAAAAGTACTGACTGCTCAACATCTGCTCTGACGACGAGCTCATGTCTGAAGGAGACGACACCTGCGAGGGTAAAAAAAAAAACACGCCCTTTTAAGAACTCTTTTTATTTTTTAAAATATGTTTTTATATATATTGACTTTCACTGTTTCATTCATGAATCGATGAATCGATGAATTTTTGCAAGTTGCATTACGGAAAAATAATATTACACTTTTCCATTAACAAAGTTCTAAATCATGTTTTGATTCACTCACTCTGGATTACATTTTTTTGCTGTTCTGTTTCATTCATGAATCGCTGAATCGATGAATTTTTGCAAGTTGCATTACGGAAAAATAATATTACACTTTTCCATTAACAAAGTTCTAAATCATGTTGTGATTCACTCACTCTGGATGAATTTTTGCAAGTTGCATTGCAATACGGAAATAATATTACACTTTTCCATTAACAAAGTTATAAATCATGTTTTGATTCCACTCTGGATTAAATTTTTTTGCTGTACTGTTTCATTCATGAATCGATGAATCGATGAATTTTTGCAAGTTGCATTACGGAAAAATAATATTACACTTTTCCATTAACAAAGTTCTAAATCATGTTGTGATTCACTCACTCTGGATGAATTTTTGCAAGTTGCATTGCAATAAGGAAATAATATTACACTTTTCCATTAACAAAGTTATAAATCATGTTTTGATTGGATTAAAATTTTTTATATTGAACATAATGTTTTGTACACTCAGTGTATATACTTCATTTCATTAAAACTAAGACAATTAAAAAGTACTGACTGCTCAACATCTGCTCTGACGACGAGCTCATGTCTGAAGGAGACGACACCTGCGAGGGTAAAAAAAAAAACACGCCCTGTTAAGAACTCTTTTTATTTTTTAAAATATGTTTTTATATATATTGACTTTCACTGTTTCATTCATGAATCGATGAATCGATGAATTTTTGCAAGTTGCATTACGGAAAAATAATATTACACTTTTCCATTAACAAAATGTTCCATGAACATAATGTTTTGTACACTCAGTGTATATACTTCATTTCATTAAAACTAAGACAATTAAAAAGTACTGACTGCTCAACATCTGCTCTGACGACGAGCTCATGTCTAAAGGAGACGACACCTGCGAGGGTAAAAAAAAAAACACGCCCTGTTAAGAACTCTTTTTATTTTTTAAAATATGTTTTTATATATATTGACTTTCACTGTTTCATTCATGAATCGATGAATCGATGAATTTTTGCAAGTTGCATTACGGAAAAATAATATTACACTTTTCCATTAACAAAGTTCTAAATCATGTTGTGATTCACTCACTCTGGATGAATTTTTGCAAGTTGCATTGCAATACGGAAATAATATTACACTTTTCCATTAACAAAGTTCTAAATCATGTTTTGACTCTGGATTACATTTTTTTGCTGTTCTGTTTCATTCATGAATCGATGAATCGATGAATTTTTGCAAGTTGCATTACGGAAAAATAATATTACACTTTTCCATTAACAAAGTTATAAATCATGTTTTGATTCCACTCTGGATTAAATTTTTTTGCTGTACTGTTTCATTCATGAATCGATGAATCGATGAATTTTTGCAAGTTGCATTACGGAAAAATAATATTACACTTTTCCATTAACAAAGTTCTAAATCATGTTGTGATTCACTCACTCTGGATGAATTTTTGCAAGTTGCATTGCAATAAGGAAATAATATTACACTTTTCCATTAACAAAGTTATAAATCATGTTTTGATTGGATTAATTTTTTTTAAATTGAACATAATGTTTTGTACACTCAGTGTATATACTTCATTTCATTAAAACTAAGACAATTAAAAAGTACTGACTGCTCAACATCTGCTCTGACGACGAGCTCATGTCTGAAGGAGACGACACCTGCGAGGGTAAAAAAAAAAACACGCCCTGTTAAGAACTCTTTTTATTTTTTAAATATGTTTTTATATATATTGACTTTCACTGTTTCATTCATGAATCGATGAATCGATGAATTTTTGCAAGTTGCATTACGGAAAAATAATATTACACTTTTCCATTAACAAAATGTTCCATGAAGATAATGTTTTGTACACTCAGTGTATATACTTCATTTCATTAAAACTAAGACAATTAAAAAGTACTGACTGCTCAACATCTGCTCTGACGACGAGCTCATGTCTGAAGGAGACGACACCTGCGAGGGTAAAAAAAAAAACACGCCCTGTTAAGAACTCTTTTTATTTTTTAAAATATGTTTTTATATATATTGACTTTCACTGTTTCATTCATGAATCGATGAATCGATGAATTTTTGCAAGTTGCATTACGGAAAAATAATATTACAATTTTCCATTAACAAAGTTCTAAATCATGTTTTGATTCCTCTGGATTAATTTTTTTTTAAATTGAACATAATGTTTTGTACACTCAGTGTATATACTTCATTTCATTAAAACTAAGACAATTAAAAAGTACTGACTGCTCAACATCTGCTCTGACGACGAGCTCATGTCTGAAGGAGACGACACCTGCGAGGGTAAAAAAAAAAACACGCCCTGTTAAGAACTCTTTTTATTTTTTAAAATATGTTTTTATATATATTGACTTTCACTGTTTCATTCATGAATCGATGAATCGATGAATTTTTGCAAGTTGCATTACGGAAAAATAATATTACACTTTTCCATTAACAAAATGTTCCATGAACATAATGTTTTGTACACTCAGTGTATATACTTCATTTCATTAAAACTAAGACAATTAAAAAGTACTGACTGCTCAACATCTGCTCTGACGACGAGCTCATGTCTGAAGGAGACGACACCTGCGAGGGTAAAAAAAAAACACGCCCTGTTAAGAACTCTTTTTATTTTTTAAAATATGTTTTTATATATATTGACTTTCACTGTTTCATTCATGAATCGCTGAATCGATGAATTTTTGCAAGTTGCATTACGGAAAAATAATATTACACTTTTCCATTAACAAAGTTCTAAATCCTGTTGTGATTCCACTCTGGATTACATTTTTTTGCTGTCTGTTTCATTCATGAATCGATGAATCGATGAATTTTTTGCAAGTTGCATTACGGAAAAATAATATTACACTTTTCCATTAACAAAGTTCTAAATCCTGTTGTGATTCCACTCTGGATTACATTTTTTTGCTGTCTGTTTCATTCATGAATCGATGAATCGATGAATTTTTGCAAGTTGCATTGCAATAAGGAAATAATATTACACTTTTCCATTAACAAAGTTATAAATCATGTTTTGATTCCACTCTGGATTAAATTTTTTTGCTGTCTGTTTCATTCATGAATCGATGAATCGATGAATTTTTTGCAAGTTGCATTACGGAAAAATAATATTACACTTTTCCATTAACAAAGTTCTAAATCCTGTTGTGATTCCACTCTGGATTACATTTTTTTGCTGTCTGTTTCATTCATGAATCGATGAATCGATGAATTTTTGCAAGTTGCATTGTAATACGGAAATAATATTACACTTTTCCATTAACAAAGTTCTAAATCATGTTGTGATTCAATCACTCTGGATTACATTTTTTTGCTGTTCTGTTTCATTCATGAATCGATGAATCGATGAATTTTTGCAAGTTGCATTACGGAAAAATAATATTACACTTTTCCATTAACAAAGTTATAAATCATGTTTTGATTCCACTCTGGATTAAATTTTTTTAAATTGAACATAATGTTTTGTACACTCAGTGTATATACTTCATTTCATTAAAACTAAGACAATTAAAAAGTACTGACTGCTCAACATCTGCTCTGACGACGAGCTCATGTCTGAAGGAGACGACACCTGCGAGGGTCGGAAAAAAATCTGGAAAAATCGGAAAAAATCGGGAAAAAAAATCGGAAAAAATCGAAAAAAAAATCGGAAAAAATTTGGGAAAAATCGGAAAAAAAATCGGAAAAAATCGGAAAAAAAATCGGAAAAAATCGAAAAAAAAATCGGAAGAAAATCGGGAAAAATTGGAGAAAAAAAAATCGGAAAAAATCGGGAAAAAAAATCGGAAGAAAATCGGGAAAAATTGGAGAAAAAAATCGGGAAAAATCGGCAAAAAAATCGGAAAAAATCGGGAAAAATCGAAAAAAAAATCGGAAGAAAATCGGGAAAAATTGGAGAAAAAAAAATCGGAAAAAATCGGGAAAAAAAATCGGAAGAAAATCGGGAAAAATTGGAAAAAAAAAATCGGAAAAAATCGGGAAAAATCGGAAAAAATCGGGAAAAAATCGGGAAAAATCGAAAAAAAAATCGGAAGAAAATCGGGAAAAATTGGAAGAAAAAAAATCGGAAAAAATCGGAAAAAAATCTGGAAAAATCGGAAAAAAAAATCGGAAAAAATGGAAAAAAAAAATCGGAAAAAATCGGGAAAAATCGGAAAAAATCGGAAAAAATCGGGAAAAAATCGGGAAAAATCGGATAAAATCGGGAAAAAATCGGGAAAAATCGGGAAAAAATCGGGAAAAATCGGAAAAAAAATCGGAAAAAATCGGAAAAAAATCGGAAAAAATTGGAAAAAAAAATCGGGAAAAATCGGGAAAAATCGGCAAAAAAATCGAAAAAAATCGGGAAAAAAATCGGGAAAAATCGGGAAAAATCGGAAAAAAAAATCGGATAAAAAATCGGGAAAAATCGGGAAAATAATCGGAAAAAAATCGGAAAAAATTGGAAAAAATCGGAAAAAAAATCGGGAAAAAATCGGGAAAAATCGGAAAATAAATTCGGAAAAAATCGGAAAAAAAATCGGAAAAAAATCGGGAAAAATCGGAAAAAAAATCGGAAAAAATCGAAAAAAAATCGGAAAAAATCGGAAAAAAAATCGGAAAAAATTTGGGAAAAATCGGAAAAAAATTCGGAAAAAATCGGAAAAAAAATCGGAAAAAATTCGGGAAAAATCGGAAAAAAAATTCGGAAAAAATCGAAAAAAATCGGAAAAAAATCGGGAAAAATCGGGAAAAATCGGATAAAATCGGGAAAAAATCGGGAAAAATCGGGAAAAAATCGGGAAAAATCGGAAAAAAAATCGGAAAAAAAATCGGAAAAAATCGGAAAAAAATCGGAAAAAATTGGAAAAAAAATCGGGAAAAATCGGGAAAATAATCGGAAAAAAATCGGAAAAAATTGGAAAAAATCGGAAAAAAAATCGGGAAAAAATCGGGAAAAATCGGAAAATAAATTCGGAAAAAATCGGAAAAAAAATCGGAAAAAAATCGGGAAAAATCGGAAAAAAAATCGGAAAAAATCGAAAAAAAATCGGAAAAAATCGGAAAAAAATCGGAAAAAATTTGGGAAAAATCGGAAAAAAATTCGGAAAAAATCGGAAAAAAAATCGGAAAAAATTCGGGAAAAATCGGAAAAAAAATTCGGAAAAAATCGAAAAAAATCGGAAAAAAATCGGGAAAAATCGGGAAAAATCGGAAAAAATTCGGGAAAATTCGGAAAAAAAAATTCGGAAAAAATCGGGAAAAATCGGGAAAATAATCGGAAAAAAATCTGAAAAAATCGGAAAAAATCGGAAAAAAAATCGGAAGAAAATCGGGAAAAATTGGAGAAAAAAAAATTGGGAAAAATCGGGAAAAATCGGAAAAAAACTGGAAAAAATCGGGAAAAAATCGGGAAAAATCGGAAAAAAATCGGGAAAAATCGAAAAAAAAATCGGAAGAAAATCGGGAAAAATTGGAAAAAAAAAAATCGGAAAAAATCGGGAAAAATCGGGAAAAATCGGAAAAAATCGGAAAAAATCGGGAAAAATCGAAAAAAAAATCGGAAAAAAATCGGAAAACATCGGAAAAAAATCGGAAAAAATTGGAAAAAAAATCGGGAAAAATCGGGAAAAATCGGCAAAAAAATCGAAAAAAATCGGAAAAAAAATCGGGAAAAATCGGGAAAAATCGAAAAAAAAATCGGAAAAAAATCGGAAAAAATCGGAAAAAAATCGGAAAAAATTGGAAAAAAAATCGGGAAAAATCGGGAAAAATCGGCAAAAAAATCGAAAAAAATCGGAAAAAAAATCGGGAAAAATCGGAAAAAAAATCGGATAAAAAATCGGGAAAAATCGGGAAAATAATCGGAAAAAAATCGGAAAAAATTGGAAAAAATCGGAAAAAAAATCGGAAAAAAATCGGGAAAAATCGGAAAATAAATTCGGAAAAAATCGGAAAAAAAATCGGAAAAAAATCGGAAAAAATCGGAAAAAAATCGGAAAAAATTGGAAAAAATCGGAAAAAAAATTCGGAAAAAATCGAAAAAAATCGGAAAAAATCGGCAAAAAAATCGGAAAAAAATCGGGAAAAATCGGAAAAAAATCGGGAAAAATCGAAAAAAAAAATCGGAAGAAAATCGGGAAAAATTGGAAAAAGAAAATCGGAAAAAATCGGGAAAAATCGGGAAAATAATCCGAAAAAAAATCGGGAAAAATCGGAAAAAAAAATCGGAAAAATTCGGGAAAAAAAATCGGAAAAAATCGAAAAAGAATCGGAAAAAATTGGAAAAAATCGGAAAAAAAATAGGGAAAAATCGGGAAAAATCGGCAAAAAAATCGTAAAAAAATCGGAAAAAATCGGAAAAAAATCGGATAAAAAATCGGAAAAAAAATCGGAAAAAAATCGGGAAAAATCGGAAAAAAAAATCGGGAAAAATCGGAAAAAAAAATCGGAAAAATTCGGGAAAAAAAATCGGAAAAAATCGAAAAAAAATCGGAAGAAAATCGGGAAAAATTGGAAAAAAAAAATCAGAAAAAATCGGAAAAAAAAATCGGAAGAAATTCGGGAAAAATCGGAAAAAAAATTAGGAAAAAATCGAAAAAAATCGGAAAAAATCGGAAAAAAATCGGAAAAAATTGGAAAAAATCGGGAAAAAAATTCGGAAAAAATCGAAAAAAATCGGAAAAAAAATCGGGGAAAATCGGGAAAAATCGGCAAAAAAATCGGAAAAAAAATCGGGAAAAATCGGAAAAAAAATCGGAAAAAATTCGGGAAAAATCGGAAAAAAAAATCGGAAAAAATCGGAAAAAAAATCGGAAAAAATCGGAAAAAAATCTGGAAAAAAATCGGAAAAATTTGGAAAAATCGGCAAAAAAAATCGAAAAAAATCGGAAAAAAAATCGGGAAAAATCGGGAAAAATCGGAAAAAAAATCGGATAAAAAATCGGGAAAAATCGGGAAAATAATCGGAAAAAAATCGGAAAAAATTGGAAAAAATCGGAAAAAAAATCGGAAAAAAATCGGGAAAAATCGGAAAAAAAATCGGAAAAAATCGAAAAAAAATCGGAAAAAATCGGAAAAAAATCTGAAAAAATTGGAAAAAATCGGAAAAAAAATTCGGAAAAAATCGGGAAAAATTGGAAGAAAAAAAATCGGAAAAAATCGGAAAAAAATCTGGAAAAATCGGAAAAAAAAATCGGAAAAAATGGAAAAAAAAAATCGGAAAAAATCGGGAAAAATCGGAAAAAATCGGAAAAAATCGGGAAAAAATCGGGAAAAATCGGATAAAATCGGGAAAAAATCGGGAAAAATCGGGAAAAAATCGGGAAAAATCGGAAAAAAAATCGGAAAAAATCGGAAAAAAATCGGAAAAAATTGGAAAAAAAATCGGGAAAAATCGGGAAAAATCGGCAAAAAAATCGAAAAAAATCGGGAAAAAAATCGGGAAAAATCGGGAAAAATCGGAAAAAAAATCGGATAAAAAATCGGGAAAAATCGGGAAAATAATCGGAAAAAAATCGGAAAAAATTGGAAAAAATCGGAAAAAAAATCGGGAAAAAATCGGGAAAAATCGGAAAATAAATTCGGAAAAAATCGGAAAAAAAATCGGAAAAAAATCGGGAAAAATCGGAAAAAAAATCGGAAAAAATCGAAAAAAAATCGGAAAAAATCGGAAAAAAAATCGGAAAAAATTTGGGAAAAATCGGAAAAAAATTCGGAAAAAATCGGAAAAAAAATCGGAAAAAATTCGGGAAAAATCGGAAAAAAAATTCGGAAAAAATCGAAAAAAATCGGAAAAAAATCGGGAAAAATCGGGAAAAATCGGATAAAATCGGGAAAAAATCGGGAAAAATCGGGAAAAAATCGGGAAAAATCGGAAAAAAAATCGGAAAAAATCGGAAAAAAATCGGAAAAAATTGGAAAAAAAATCGGGAAAAATCGGGAAAATAATCGGAAAAAAATCGGAAAAAATTGGAAAAAAATCGGAAAAAAAATCGGGAAAAAATCGGGAAAAATCGGAAAATAAATTCGGAAAAAATCGGAAAAAAAATCGGAAAAAAATCGGGAAAAATCGGAAAAAAAATCGGAAAAAATCGAAAAAAAATCGGAAAAAATCGGAAAAAAAATCGGAAAAAATTTGGGAAAAATCGGAAAAAAATTCGGAAAAAATCGGAAAAAAAATCGGAAAAAATTCGGGAAAAATCGGAAAAAAAATTCGGAAAAAATCGAAAAAAATCGGAAAAAAATCGGGAAAAATCGGGAAAAATCGGAAAAAAATCGGGAAAATTCGGAGAAAAAAAATTCGGAAAAAATCGGGAAAAATCGGGAAAATAATCGGAAAAAAATCTGAAAAAATCGGAAAAAATCGGAAAAAAAAATCGGAAGAAAATCGGGAAAAATTGGAGAAAAAAAAATTGGGAAAAATCGGGAAAAATCGGAAAAAAACTGGAAAAAATCGGGAAAAAATCGGGAAAAATCGGAAAAAAAATCGGGAAAAATCGAAAAAAAAAATCGGAAGAAAATCGGGAAAAATTGGAAAAAAAAAATCGGAAAAAATCGGGAAAAATCGGGAAAAATCGGAAAAAATCGGAAAAAATCGGGAAAAATCGAAAAAAAAAATCGGAAAAAAATCGGAAAACATCGGAAAAAAATCGGAAAAAATTGGAAAAAAAATCGGGAAAAATCGGGAAAAATCGGCAAAAAAATCGAAAAAAATCGGAAAAAAAATCGGGAAAAATCGGGAAAAATCGAAAAAAAAATCGGAAAAAAATCGGAAAAAATCGGAAAAAAATCGGAAAAAATTGGAAAAAAAATCGGGAAAAATCGGGAAAAATCGGCAAAAAAATCGAAAAAAATCGGAAAAAAAATCGGGAAAAATCGGAAAAAAAATCGGATAAAAAATCGGGAAAAATCGGGAAAATAATCGGAAAAAAATCGGAAAAAATTGGAAAAAATCGGAAAAAAAATCGGAAAAAAATCGGGAAAAATCGGAAAATAAATTCGGAAAAAATCGGAAAAAAAATCGGAAAAAAATCGGGAAAAATCGGAAAAAAATCGGAAAAAATTGGAAAAAATCGGAAAAAAAATTCGGAAAAAATCGAAAAAAATCGGAAAAAATCGGCAAAAAAAATCGGAAAAAAATCGGGAAAAATCGGAAAAAAATCGGGAAAAATCGAAAAAAAAAATCGGAAGAAAATCGGGAAAAATTGGAAAAAGAAAATCGGAAAAAATCGGGAAAAATCGGGAAAATAATCCGAAAAAAAATCGGGAAAAATCGGAAAAAAAAATCGGAAAAATTCGGGGAAAAAAATCGGAAAAAATCGAAAAAGAATCGGAAAAAATTGGAAAAAATCGGAAAAAAAATAGGGAAAAATCGGGAAAAATCGGCAAAAAAATCGTAAAAAAATCGGAAAAAATCGGAAAAAAATCGGATAAAAAATCGGAAAAAAAATCGGAAAAAAAATCGGGAAAAATCGGAAAAAAAAAATCGGGAAAAATCGGAAAAAAAAAATCGGAAAAATTCGGGAAAAAAAAATCGGAAAAAATCGAAAAATAATCGGAAGAAAATCGGGAAAAATTGGAAAAAAAAAATCAGAAAAAATCGGAAAAAAAATCGGAAGAAATTCGGGAAAAATCGGAAAAAAAATTAGGAAAAAATCGAAAAAAATCGGAAAAAATCGGAAAAAAATCGGAAAAAATTGGAAAAAATCGGGAAAAAAATTCGGAAAAAATCGAAAAAAATCGGAAAAAAAATCGGGGAAAATCGGGAAAAATCGGCAAAAAAATCGGAAAAAAAATCGGGAAAAATCGGAAAAAAAATCGGAAAAAATTCGGGAAAAATCGGAAAAAAAAATCGGAAAAAATCGGAAAAAAAATCAGAAAAAATCGGAAAAAAATCTGGAAAAAAATCGGAAAAATTTGGAAAAATCGGAAAAAAAAATTCGGAAAAAATCGGGAAAAATCGGGAAAATAATCGGAAAAAAAATCTGAAAAAATCGGAAAAAATCGGAAAAAAAATCGGAAGAAAATCGGGAAAAATTGGAGAAAAAAAAATTGGGAAAAATCGGGAAAAATCGGAAAAAAACTGGAAAAAATCGGGAAAAAATCGGGAAAAATCGGAAAAAAATCGGGAAAAATCGAAAAAAAAATCGGAAGAAAATCGGGAAAAATTGGAAAAAAAAAAATCGGAAAAAATCGGGAAAAATCGGGAAAAATCGGAAAAAATCGGAAAAAATCGGGAAAAATCGAAAAAAAAATCGGAAAAAAATCGGAAAACATCGGAAAAAAATCGGAAAAAATTGGAAAAAAAATCGGGAAAAATCGGGAAAAATCGGCAAAAAAAATCGAAAAAAATCGGAAAAAAAATCGGGAAAAATCGGGAAAAATCGAAAAAAAAATCGGAAAAAAATCGGAAAAAATCGGAAAAAAATCGGAAAAAATTGGAAAAAAAATCGGGAAAAATCGGGAAAATTGGGCAAAAAAATCGAAAAAAATCGGAAAAAAAATCGGGAAAAATCGGAAAAAAAATCGGATAAAAAATCGGGAAAAATCGGGAAAATAATCGGAAAAAAATCGGAAAAAATTGGAAAAAATCGGAAAAAAAATCGGAAAAAAATCGGGAAAAATCGGAAAATAAATTCGGAAAAAATCGGAAAAAAAATCGGAAAAAAATCGGAAAAAATCGGAAAAAAATCGGAAAAAATTGGAAAAAATCGGAAAAAAAATTCGGAAAAAATCGAAAAAAATCGGAAAAAATCGGCAAAAAAATCGGAAAAAAATCGGGAAAAATCGGAAAAAAATAAGGAAAAATCGAAAAAAAAAATCGGAAGAAAATCGGGAAAAATTGGAAAAAGAAAATCGGAAAAAATCGGGAAAAATCGGGAAAATAATCCGAAAAAAAATCGGGAAAAATCGGAAAAAAAAATCGGAAAAATTCGGGAAAAAAAATCGGAAAAAATCGAAAAAGAATCGGAAAAAATTGGAAAAAATCGGAAAAAAAATAGGGAAAAATCGGGAAAAATCGGCAAAAAAATCGTAAAAAAATCGGGAAAAATCGGCAAAAAAATCGGAAAAAAAATCGGGAAAAATCGGAAAAAAAATCGGAAAAAATTCGGGAAAAATCGGAAAAAAAAATCGGAAAAAATCGGAAAAAAAATCAGAAAAAATCGGAAAAAAATCTGGAAAAAAATCGGAAAAATTTGGAAAAATCGGAAAAAAAAATTCGGAAAAAATCGGGAAAAATCGGGAAAATAATCGGAAAAAAATCTGAAAAAATCGGAAAAAATCGGAAAAAAAATCGGAAGAAAATCGGGAAAAATTGGAGAAAAAAAAATTGGGAAAAATCGGGAAAAATCGGAAAAAAACTGGAAAAAATCGGGAAAAAATCGGGAAAAATCGGAAAAAAATCGGGAAAAATCGAAAAAAAAATCGGAAGAAAATCGGGAAAAATTGGAAAAAAAAAATCGGAAAAAATCGGGAAAAATCGGGAAAAATCGGAAAAAATCGGAAAAAATCGGGAAAAATCGAAAAAAAAATCGGAAAAAAATCGGAAAACATCGGAAAAAAATCGGAAAAAATTGGAAAAAAAATCGGGAAAAATCGGGAAAAATCGGCAAAAAAATCGAAAAAAATCGGAAAAAAAATCGGGAAAAATCGGGAAAAATCGAAAAAAAAATCGGAAAAAAATCGGAAAAAATCGAAAAAAAATCGGAAAAAAATCGGGAAAAATCGGGAAAAATCGGATAAAATCGGGAAAAAATCGGGAAAAATCGGGAAAAAATCGGGAAAAATCGGAAAAAAAATCGGAAAAAATCGGAAAAAAATCGGAAAAAATTGGAAAAAAAATCGGGAAAAATCGGGAAAATAATCGGAAAAAAATCGGAAAAAATTGGAAAAAATCGGAAAAAAAATCGGGAAAAAATCGGGAAAAATCGGAAAATAAATTCGGAAAAAATCGGAAAAAAAATCGGAAAAAAATCGGGAAAAATCGGAAAAAAAAATCGGAAAAAATCGAAAAAAAATCGGAAAAAATCGGAAAAAAAATCGGAAAAAATTTGGGAAAAATCGGAAAAAAATTCGGAAAAAATCGGAAAAAAAATCGGAAAAAATTCGGGAAAAATCGGAAAAAAAATTCGGAAAAAATCGAAAAAAATCGGAAAAAAATCGGGAAAAATCGGGAAAAATCGGAAAAAAATCGGGAAAATTCGGAGAAAAAAAATTCGGAAAAAATCGGGAAAAATCGGGAAAATAATCGGAAAAAAATCTGAAAAAATCGGAAAAAATCGGAAAAAAAATCGGAAGAAAATCGGGAAAAATTGGAGAAAAAAAAATTGGGAAAAATCGGGAAAAATCGGAAAAAAACTGGAAAAAATCGGGAAAAAATCGGGAAAAATCGGAAAAAAATCGGGAAAAATCGAAAAAAAAAATCGGAAGAAAATCGGGAAAAATTGGAAAAAAAAAATCGGAAAAAATCGGGAAAAATCGGGAAAAATCGGAAAAAATCGGAAAAAATCGGGAAAAATCGAAAAAAAAATCGGAAAAAAATCGGAAAACATCGGAAAAAAATCGGAAAAAATTGGAAAAAAAATCGGGAAAAATCGGGAAAAATCGGCAAAAAAATCGAAAAAAATCGGAAAAAAAATCGGGAAAAATCGGGAAAAATCGAAAAAAAAATCGGAAAAAAATCGGAAAAAATCGGAAAAAAATCGGAAAAAATTGGAAAAAAAATCGGGAAAAATCGGGAAAAATCGGCAAAAAAATCGAAAAAAATCGGAAAAAAAATCGGGAAAAATCGGAAAAAAAATCGGATAAAAAATCGGGAAAAATCGGGAAAATAATCGGAAAAAAAATCGGAAAAAATTGGAAAAAATCGGAAAAAAAATCGGAAAAAAATCGGGAAAAATCGGAAAATAAATTCGGAAAAAATCGGAAAAAAAATCGGAAAAAAATCGGGAAAAATCGGAAAAAAATCGGAAAAAATTGGAAAAAATCGGAAAAAAAAATTCGGAAAAAATCGAAAAAAATCGGAAAAAATCGGCAAAAAAATCGGAAAAAAATCGGGAAAAATCGGAAAAAAATCGGGAAAAATCGAAAAAAAAAATCGGAAGAAAATCGGGAAAAATTGGAAAAAGAAAATCGGAAAAAATCGGGAAAAATCGGGAAAATAATCCGAAAAAAAATCGGGAAAAATCGGAAAAAAAAATCGGAAAAATTCGGGGAAAAAAATCGGAAAAAATCGAAAAAGAATCGGAAAAAATTGGAAAAAATCGGAAAAAAAATAGGGAAAAATCGGGAAAAATCGGCAAAAAAATCGTAAAAAAATCGGAAAAAATCGGAAAAAAATCGGATAAAAAATCGGAAAAAAAATCGGAAAAAAATCGGGAAAAATCGGAAAAAAAAATCGGGAAAAATCGGAAAAAAAAATCGGAAAAATTCGGGAAAAAAAATCGGAAAAAATCGAAAAATAATCGGAAGAAAATCGGGAAAAATTGGAAAAAAAAAATCAGAAAAAATCGGAAAAAAAATCGGAAGAAATTCGGGAAAAATCGGAAAAAAAATTAGGAAAAAATCGAAAAAAATCGGAAAAAATCGGAAAAAAATCGGAAAAAATTGGAAAAAATCGGGAAAAAAATTCGGAAAAAATCGAAAAAAATCGGAAAAAAAATCGGGGAAAATCGGGAAAAATCGGCAAAAAAATCGGAAAAAAAATCGGGAAAAATCGGAAAAAAAATCGGAAAAAATTCGGGAAAAATCGGAAAAAAAAATCGGAAAAAATCGGAAAAAAAATCAGAAAAAATCGGAAAAAAATCTGGAAAAAAATCGGAAAAATTTGGAAAAATCGGAAAAAAAAATTCGGAAAAAATCGGGAAAAATCGGGAAAATAATCGGAAAAAAATCTGAAAAAATCGGAAAAAATCGGAAAAAAAATCGGAAGAAAATCGGGAAAAATTGGAGAAAAAAAAATTGGGAAAAATCGGGAAAAATCGGAAAAAAACTGGAAAAAATCGGGAAAAAATCGGGAAAAATCGGAAAAAAATCGGGAAAAATCGAAAAAAAAATCGGAAGAAAATCGGGAAAAATTGGAAAAAAAAAATCGGAAAAAATCGGGAAAAATCGGGAAAAATCGGAAAAAATCGGAAAAAATCGGGAAAAATCGAAAAAAAAATCGGAAAAAAATCGGAAAACATCGGAAAAAAATCGGAAAAAATTGGAAAAAAAATCGGGAAAAATCGGGAAAAATCGGCAAAAAAATCGAAAAAAATCGGAAAAAAAATCGGGAAAAATCGGGAAAAATCGAAAAAAAAATCGGAAAAAAATCGGAAAAAATCGGAAAAAAATCGGAAAAAATTGGAAAAAAAATCGGGAAAAATCGGGAAAATTGGGCAAAAAAATCGAAAAAAATCGGAAAAAAAATCGGGAAAAATCGGAAAAAAAATCGGATAAAAAATCGGGAAAAATCGGGAAAATAATCGGAAAAAAATCGGAAAAAATTGGAAAAAATCGGAAAAAAAATCGGAAAAAAATCGGGAAAAATCGGAAAATAAATTCGGAAAAAATCGGAAAAAAAATCGGAAAAAAATCGGAAAAAATCGGAAAAAAATCGGAAAAAATTGGAAAAAATCGGAAAAAAAATTCGGAAAAAATCGAAAAAAATCGGAAAAAATCGGCAAAAAAATCGGAAAAAAATCGGGAAAAATCGGAAAAAAATAAGGAAAAATCGAAAAAAAAAAATCGGAAGAAAATCGGGAAAAATTGGAAAAAGAAAATCGGAAAAAATCGGGAAAAATCGGGAAAATAATCCGAAAAAAAATCGGGAAAAATCGGAAAAAAAAAATCGGAAAAATTCGGGAAAAAAAATCGGAAAAAATCGAAAAAGAATCGGAAAAAATTGGAAAAAATCGGAAAAAAAATAGGGAAAAATCGGGAAAAATCGGCAAAAAAATCGTAAAAAAATCGGAAAAAATCGGAAAAAAATCGGATAAAAAATCGGAAAAAAAATCGGAAAAAAATCGGGAAAAATCGGAAAAAAAAATCGGGAAAAATCGGAAAAAAAAATCGGAAAAATTCGGGAAAAAAAATCGGAAAAAATCGAAAAAAATCGGAAAAAAATCGGGAAAAATCGGGAAAAATCGGATAAAATCGGGAAAAAATCGGGAAAAATCGGGAAAAAATCGGGAAAAATCGGAAAAAATCGGAAAAAAATCGGAAAAAATTGGAAAAAAAAATCGGGAAAAATCGGGAAAATAATCGGAAAAAAATCGGAAAAAATTGGAAAAAATCGGAAAAAAAAATCGGGAAAAAATCGGGAAAAATCGGAAAATAAATTCGGAAAAAATCGGAAAAAAAATCGGAAAAAAAATCGGGAAAAATCGGAAAAAAAATCGGAAAAAATCGGAAAAAAAATCGGAAAAAAATTGGGAAAAATCGGAAAAAAATTCGGAAAAAATCGGAAAAAAAATCGGAAAAAATTCGGGAAAAATCGGAAAAAAAATTCGGAAAAAATCGAAAAAAATCGGAAAAAAATCGGGAAAAATCGGGAAAAATCGGAAAAAATTCGGGAAAATTCGGAAAAAAAAATTCGGAAAAAATCGGGAAAAATCGGGAAAATAATCGGAAAAAAATCTGAAAAAATCGGAAAAAATCGGAAAAAAAATCGGAAGAAAATCGGGAAAAATTGGAGAAAAAAAAATTGGGAAAAATCGGGAAAAATCGGAAAAAAACTGGAAAAAATCGGGAAAAAATCGGGAAAAATCGGAAAAAAATCGGGAAAAATCGAAAAAAAAAATCGGAAGAAAATCGGGAAAAATTGGAAAAAAAAAATCGGAAAAAATCGGGAAAAATCGGGAAAAATCGGAAAAAATCGGAAAAAATCGGGAAAAATCGAAAAAAAAATCGGAAAAAAATCGGAAAACATCGGAAAAAAATCGGAAAAAATTGGAAAAAAAATCGGGAAAAATCGGGAAAAATCGGCAAAAAAATCGAAAAAAATCGGAAAAAAAAATCGGGAAAAATCGGGAAAAATCGAAAAAAAAATCGGAAAAAAATCGGAAAAAATCGGAAAAAAATCGGAAAAAATTGGAAAAAAAATCGGGAAAAATCGGAAAAAAAATCGGATAAAAAATCGGGAAAAATCGGGAAAATAATCGGAAAAAAATCGGAAAAAATTGGAAAAAAATCGGAAAAAAAATCGGAAAAAAATCGGGAAAAATCGGAAAATAAATTCGGAAAAAATCGGAAAAAAAATCGGAAAAAAATCGGGAAAATCGGAAAAAAATCGGAAAAAATTGGAAAAAATCGGAAAAAAAATTCGGAAAAAATCGAAAAAAAATCGGAAAAAATCGGCAAAAAAAATCGGAAAAAAATCGGGAAAAATCGGAAAAAAATCGGGAAAAATCGAAAAAAAAAATCGGAAGAAAATCGGGAAAAATTGGAAAAAGAAAATCGGAAAAAATCGGGAAAAATCGGGAAAATAATCCGAAAAAAAATCGGGAAAAATCGGAAAAAAAAAATCGGAAAAAATTCGGGAAAAAAAATCGGAAAAAATCGAAAAAGAATCGGAAAAAATTGGAAAAAATCGGAAAAAAAAATAGGGAAAAATCGGGAAAAAATCGGCAAAAAAATCGTAAAAAAATCGGAAAAATCGGAAAAAAATCGGATAAAAAATCGGAAAAAAATCGGAAAAAAAATCGGGAAAAATCGGAAAAAAAAAATCGGGAAAAAATCGGAAAAAAAAATCGGAAAAATTCGGGAAAAAAAAATCGGAAAAAATCGAAAAAAAAATCGGAAGAAAATCGGGAAAAATTGGAAAAAAAAAAAATCAGAAAAAAATCGGAAAAAAAAAATCGGAAGAAATTCGGGAAAAAATCGGAAAAAAAAATTAGGAAAAAAATCGGAAAAAAAATCGGAAAAAAATCGGAAAAAAAATCGGAAAAAATTGGAAAAAATCGGGAAAAAAAATTCGGAAAAAATCGAAAAAAAATCGGAAAAAAAATCGGGAAAATCGGGAAAAATTGGCAAAAAAATCGGAAAAAAAATCGGGAAAAATCGGAAAAAAAATCGGAAAAAATTCGGGAAAAATCGGAAAAAAAAATCGGAAAAAATCGGAAAAAAATCGGAAAAAAACGGAAAAAAATCTGGAAAAAAATCGGAAAAATTTGGAAAAATCGGAAAAAAAAATTCGGAAAAAATCGGGAAAAATCGGGAAAATAATCGGAAAAAAATCTGAAAAAATCGGAAAAAATCGGAAAAAAAATCGGAAGAAAATCGGGAAAAATTGGAGAAAAAAAAATTGGGAAAAATCGGGAAAAATCGGAAAAAAAACTGGAAAAAATCGGGAAAAAATCGGGAAAAATCGGAAAAAAATCGGGAAAAATCGAAAAAAAAAATCGGAAGAAAATCGGGAAAAATTGGAAAAAAAAAAATCGGAAAAAATCGGGAAAAATCGGGAAAAATCGGAAAAAAATCGGAAAAAATCGGGAAAAATCGAAAAAAAAAATCGGAAAAAAAATCGGAAAACATCGGAAAAAAATCGGAAAAAATTGGAAAAAAAATCGGGAAAAATCGGGAAAAATCGGCAAAAAAATCGAAAAAAATCGGAAAAAAAATCGGGAAAAATCGGGAAAAATCGAAAAAAAAATCGGAAAAAAATCGGAAAACATCGGAAAAAAATCGGAAAAAATTGGAAAAAAAATCGGGAAAAATCGGGAAAAATCGGCAAAAAAATCGAAAAAAATCGGAAAAAAAATCGGGAAAAATCGGGAAAAATCGAAAAAAAAATCGGAAAAAAATCGGAAAAAATCGGAAAAAAATCGGAAAAAATTGGAAAAAAAATCGGGAAAAATCGGGAAAAATCGGCAAAAAAATCGAAAAAAATCGGAAAAAAAATCGGGAAAAATCGGAAAAAAAATCGGATAAAAAATCGGGAAAAATCGGGAAAATAATCGGAAAAAAATCGGAAAAAATTGGAAAAAATCGGAAAAAAAATCGGAAAAAAATCGGGAAAAATCGGAAAATAAATTCGGAAAAAATCGGAAAAAAAATCGGAAAAAAATCGGAAAAAATCGGAAAAAAATCGGAAAAAATTGGAAAAAATCGGAAAAAAAATTCGGAAAAAATCGAAAAAAATCGGAAAAAATCGGCAAAAAAATCGGAAAAAAATCGGGAAAAATCGGAAAAAAATCGGGAAAAATCGAAAAAAAAAATCGGAAGAAAATCGGGAAAAATTGGAAAAAGAAAATCGGAAAAAATCGGGAAAAATCGGGAAAATAATCCGAAAAAAAATCGGGAAAAATCGGAAAAAAAAATCGGAAAAATTCGGGAAAAAAAATCGGAAAAAATCGAAAAAGAATCGGAAAAAATTGGAAAAAATCGGAAAAAAAATAGGGAAAAATCGGGAAAAATCGGCAAAAAAATCGTAAAAAAATCGGAAAAAATCGGAAAAAAATCGGATAAAAAATCGGAAAAAAAATCGGAAAAAAATCGGGAAAAATCGGAAAAAAAAATCGGGAAAAATCGGAAAAAAAAATCGGAAAAAATTCGGGAAAAAAAATCGGAAAAAATCGAAAAAAAAATCGGAAGAAAATCGGGAAAAATGGAAAAAAAAAATCAGAAAAAATCGGAAAAAAAATCGGAAGAAATTCGGGAAAAATCGGAAAAAAAATTAGGAAAAAATCGAAAAAAATCGGAAAAAATCGGAAAAAAATCGGAAAAAAATTGGAAAAAATCGGAAAAAAATTCGGAAAAAATCGAAAAAAATCGGAAAAAAAATCGGGGAAAATCGGGAAAAATCGGCAAAAAAATCGGAAAAAAAATCGGGAAAAATCGGAAAAAAAATCGGAAAAAATTCGGGAAAAAATCGGAAAAAAAAATCGGAAAAAATCGGAAAAAAAAATCGGAAAAAAATCGGAAAAAAATCTGGAAAAAAATCGGAAAAATTTGGAAAAATCGGCAAAAAAAATCGAAAAAAATCGGAAAAAAAATCGGGAAAAATCGGGAAAAATCGGAAAAAAAATCGGATAAAAAATCGGGAAAAATCGGGAAAATAATCGGAAAAAAATCGGAAAAAATTGGAAAAAATCGGAAAAAAAATCGGAAAAAAATCGGGAAAAATCGGAAAAAAAATCGGAAAAAATCGAAAAAAAATCGGAAAAAATCGGAAAAAAATCTGAAAAAATTGGAAAAAATCGGAAAAAAAATTCGGAAAAAATCGGGAAAAATTGGAAGAAAAAAAATCGGAAAAAATCGGAAAAAAATCTGGAAAAATCGGAAAAAAAAATCGGAAAAAATGGAGAAAAAAAAATCGGAAAAAATCGGGAAAAATCGGAAAAAATCGGAAAAAATCGGGAAAAAATCGGGAAAAATCGGATAAAATCGGGAAAAAATCGGGAAAAATCGGGAAAAAATCGGGAAAAATCGGAAAAAAAATCGGAAAAAATCGGAAAAAAATCGGAAAAAATTGGAAAAAAAATCGGGAAAAATCGGGAAAAATCGGCAAAAAAATCGAAAAAAATCGGGAAAAAAATCGGGAAAAATCGGGAAAAATCGGAAAAAAAATCGGATAAAAATCGGGAAAAATCGGGAAAATAATCGGAAAAAAATCGGAAAAAATTGGAAAAAAATCGGAAAAAAATCGGGAAAAAATCGGGAAAAATCGGAAAATAAATTCGGAAAAAATCGGAAAAAAAATCGGAAAAAAATCGGGAAAAATCGGAAAAAAATCGGAAAAAATCGAAAAAAAAATCGGAAAAAATCGGAAAAAAAATCGGGAAAAAATTTGGGAAAAATCGGAAAAAAAATTCGGAAAAAATCGGAAAAAAAATCGGAAAAAATTCGGGAAAAATCGGAAAAAAAAATCGGAAAAATCGAAAAAAATCGGAAAAAATCGGGAAAAAATCGGGAAAAAATCGGATAAAATCGGGAAAAAATCGGGAAAAATCGGGAAAAAATCGGGAAAAAATCGGAAAAAAAATCGGAAAAAATCGGAAAAAAATCGGAAAAAATTGGAAAAAAAATCGGGAAAAATCGGGAAAATAATCGGAAAAAAATCGGAAAAAATTGGAAAAAATCGGAAAAAAAATCGGGAAAAAATCGGGAAAAATCGGAAAATAAATTCGGAAAAAATCGGAAAAAAAATCGGAAAAAAATCGGGAAAAATCGGAAAAAAAATCGGAAAAAATCGAAAAAAAAATCGGAAAAAATCGGAAAAAAAATCGGAAAAAATTTGGGAAAAATCGGAAAAAAA
The DNA here is from genome assembly GCF_013265735.2 of Oncorhynchus mykiss. Lineage (NCBI taxonomy): Eukaryota > Metazoa > Chordata > Actinopteri > Salmoniformes > Salmonidae > Oncorhynchus > Oncorhynchus mykiss. Next base: position 132,770 of record NW_023493813.1, read on the forward strand.
TTCGGAAAAAATCGGAAAAAAAATCGGAAAAAATTCGGGAAAAATCGGAAAAAAAATTCGGAAAAAATCGAAAAAAATCGGAAAAAAATCGGGAAAAATCGGGAAAAATCGGAAAAAATTCGGGAAAATTCGGAAAAAAAAATTCGGAAAAAATCGGGAAAAATCGGGAAAATAATCGGAAAAAAATCTGAAAAAAACGGAAAAAATCGGAAAAAAAATCGGAAGAAAATCGGGAAAAATTGGAGAAAAAAAAATTGGGAAAAATCGGGAAAAATCGGAAAAAAACTGGAAAAAATCGGGAAAAAATCGGGAAAAATCGGAAAAAAATCGGGAAAAATCGAAAAAAAAATCGGAAGAAAATCGGGAAAAATTGGAAAAAAAAAATCGGAAAAAATCGGGAAAAATCGGGAAAAATCGGAAAAAATCGGAAAAAATCGGGAAAAATCGAAAAAAAAAATCGGAAAAAAATCGGAAAACATCGGAAAAAAATCGGAAAAAATTGGAAAAAAAATCGGGAAAAATCGGGAAAAATCGGCAAAAAAATCGAAAAAAATCGGAAAAAAAATCGGGAAAAATCGGGAAAAATCGAAAAAAAAAAACGGAAAAAAATCGGAAAAAATCGGAAAAAAATCGGAAAAAATTGGAAAAAAAAATCGGGAAAAATCGGGAAAAATCGGCAAAAAAATCGAAAAAAATCGGAAAAAAAATCGGGAAAAATCGGAAAAAAAATCGGATAAAAAATCGGGAAAAATCGGGAAAATAATCGGAAAAAAATCGGAAAAAATTGGAAAAAATCGGAAAAAAAATCGGAAAAAAATCGGGAAAAATCGGAAAATAAATTCGGAAAAAATCGGAAAAAAAATCGGAAAAAAAATCGGGAAAAATCGGAAAAAAATCGGAAAAAATTGGAAAAAATCGGAAAAAAAAATTCGGAAAAAATCGAAAAAAATCGGAAAAAATCGGCAAAAAAAATCGGAAAAAAATCGGGAAAAATCGGAAAAAAATCGGGAAAAATCGAAAAAAAAAAATCGGAAGAAAATCGGGAAAAATTGGAAAAAGAAAATCGGAAAAAATCGGGAAAAATCGGGAAAATAATCCGAAAAAAAATCGGGAAAAATCGGAAAAAAAAATCGGAAAAATTCGGGAAAAAAAATCGGAAAAAATCGAAAAAGAATCGGAAAAAATTGGAAAAAATCGGAAAAAAAATAGGGAAAAATCGGGAAAAAATCGGCAAAAAAATCGTAAAAAAATCGGAAAAAATCGAAAAAAATCGGAAAAAATCGGAAAAAATCGGGAAAAAAAATCGGAAAATCGGAAAAAAAATCGGAAAAATCGGGAAAAAAATCGGAAAAAAAATAGGAAAAAATCGGAAAAAAAATCGGAAAAAATCGGAAAAAACGGAAAAAAATCGGAAAAAAAATCGGGAAAAATCGAAAAAAAAATCGGAAAAAATCGGGAAAAAATCGGAAAAAAAATCGGAAAAAATCGGGAAAAAATCGGAAAAAATCGGAAAAAATCGGGGAAAAAAAATCGGGAAAAAATCGGAAAAATCGGAAAAATCGGAAAAAATTGGAAAAAAAATCGGAAAAATCGGGAAAAATCGGGAAAAAAAAAATCGGAAAAAATCGGAAAAATCGGAAAATAAATCGAAAAAATCGAAAAAAATCGGGAAAAAATCGGAAAAAAA